>NC_034185.2:6816639-6864651 GCF_002021735.2 Oncorhynchus kisutch | reverse complement strand
CCCTTCTCTCTCTCCCCCCTTGCTCTCCCTCCCTGCTCTCACTCCCTCCCCCTCTCTCTCTCAATTCATTTCAAGGGGCTTTATTAGCATGGGGAACATGTGTTAACATTGCCAAAGCAAGTGAAGTAGAAAATAAACAAAAATGGAAAAAACTATACAAATGAACAGTAAACATTACACTCACAGAAGTTCCAAAAAGAATAAAGACATTTCAAATGTCATATTATGTCTATATACGGTGTTGTACTGATGTGCAAATAGTTAAAGTACACAAGGGAAAATAAATAAAAATATGGGTTGTATTTACAATGGTGTTTATTCTTCACTGGTTGCCCTTTTCTCGTGGCAACAGGTCACACATCTTGCTGCTGTGATGGCACACTGTGATATTTCACCCAGTAGATATGGGAGTTTATCAAAATTGGGTTTGTTTTTTAATCATTTTTGGATTTGTGTAAACTGAGGGAAATATGTGTCTCTAATATGATCACACATTGGCAGGAGGTTAGGAAGTGCAGCTCAGTTTCCACCTCATTTTGTGGGCAGTGTGCACATAGCCTGGTCTTTTCTTGAGAGCCAGGTCTGCCTACAGGGGCCTTTCTCAATAGCAAGGCTATGCTCACTGAGTCTGTACATAGTCAAAGCTTTCCTTAAGTTTGGGTCAGTCACAGTGGTCAGGTATTCTGCCACTGTGTACTCTCTGTTTAGGGCTAAGTAGATTTATAGTTTGCTCCGTTTTTTTTGTTAATTCTTTCCAATGTGTCTAGTAATTATCTTTTTGTTTTCTCATGATTTGGTTGGGTCTAATTGTGTTGTTGTCTCTCTCCCTCTCTCACTCCCACTCTCAGCCTCTCTCTCTCTCACTCCCAGCCTCTATCTCTCTCACTCCCACTCCCAGCCTCTCTCTCTCTCACTCCCAGCCTCTATCTCTCTCACTCCCACTCCCAGCCTCTCTCTCTGTCACTCCCAGCCTCTCTCTCTCTCTAATACTCCCACTCCCAGGCTCTCTTTCTCCCACTCCCAGCCTCTCTCTCTCTCTCACTCCCAGCCTCTCTCTCTCTCTCACTCCCAGTCTCTCTCTCTCACTCCCACTCCCTTCCGCTCTCTCTCTCACTCCCAGCCTCTCTCTTTCACTCCCAGCCTCTATATCACTCACTTCCACTCCCAGCCCCCCTCTCTCTCACTCCCAGCCTCTCTCTCTCACTCCCACTCCCAGCCTCTCTCTCTCTCACTCCCACTCCCAGCCTCTCTCTCTCTCACTCCCAGCCTCTCTCTCTCTCTCACTCCCACTCCCAGCCTCTCTCTCCCACTCCCAGCCTCTCTCTCTCTCACTCCCAGCCTCTCTCTCTCTCACTCCCACTCCCAGCCTCTCTCTCTCACTCCCACTCCCAGCCTCTCTCTCACTCCCAGTCTCTCTCTCTCTCACTCCCACTCCCAGCCCCTCTCTCTCTCACTCCCATCCCCACTCTCTCTCTCTCCCACTCCCAGCCTCTCTCTCTCCCACTCCCAGTCTCTCTCTCTCTCACTCCCAGCCTCTCTCTCTCTCTCACTCCCACTCCCAGCCTCTCTCTCTCTCTCTCTCTCTCTCTCTCACTCCCAGTCTCTCTCTCTCGCACTCCCACTCCCAGCCTCTCTCTCTCTCTCTCTCTCTCACTCCCAGTCTCTCTCTCTCGCACTCCCACTCCCAGCCTCTCTCACTCCCACTCCCAGCCTCTCTCTCTCCCACTCTCAGCCTCTCTCTCTCTCACTCCCAGCCTCTATATCTCTCACTCCCACTCCCAGCCTCTCTCTCTCTCACTCCCATCCCCACTCTCTCTCACTCCCACTCCCAGCCTCTCTCTCTCCCACTCCAGCCTCTCTCTCTCCCACTCCCAGCCTCTCTCTCTCTCACTCCCAGCCTCTCTCTCTCACACTCCCATCCCCGCTCTCTCTCACTCCCACTCTCAGCCTCTCTCTCTCACTCCCACTCCCAGCCTCTCTCTCTCACTCCCACTCCCAGCCTCTCTCTCTCTCTCTCTCTCTCACTCTCTCTCTCACTACCAGCCTCTCTCCTTCTCACTCCCACTCCCAGCCTCTCTCTCTCACTCCGACCCCCAGCCTCTCTCTCTCACTCCCAGCCTCTCTCTCTCTCTCTCACTCTCACTCCCAGCCTCTCTCTCTCCCACTCCCAGCCTCTCTCTCTCTCTCACTCCCAGCCTCTCTCTCACTGCCATCCTTTATCTCTCTCACTCCCAGCCTCTCTCTCTCTCTCTCTCCCTCACTCCCAGCCCCTCTCTCTCTCACTCCCAGCCTCTCTCTCTCTCTCCCTCACTCCCAGCCCCTCTCTCTCTCTATAACATGAAATTCTACATTCAGACAACTGTGTTCCAATAAAAATATTCATGAATCCAGATATCCAGGGTGAAATCACTCACCGCTGTAGAACCCCCCCCCCCTCAAAGACATGGAGCTGGACTGTTATTTGTTTTTCCAGACTGTCTACTAGCTGGGGATTTATGGTTCTTTGAAATTCAGAAATTATATCTGAAGAAATTCCAGCCACTATAAACAACTAACTATTTTCGGTCTGAGTAACCCAAGCATGCGACAAGATATTTGAAAGAGAAATTATTACATGTTTAATGTTTACAGTTGAGCTGTTTGACGTTGTCTGCCTCTGTCTACTCTAGGGACATTCTGCAGCTCATCTAATGGCAGGGGTTTAGTAGCTGAATGACCCCTGGGAGGGGTTTAGTAGCTGAATGACCCCTGGGAGGGGTTTAGTAGCTGAATGACCCCTGGGAGGGGTTTAGTAGCTGAATGACCCCTGGGAGGGGTTTAGTAGCTGAATGACCCCTGGGAGGGGTTTAGTATCTGAACGACCCCTGGGAGGGGTTTAGTAGGTGAATGACCCCTGGGAGGGGTTTAGTATCTGAACGACCCCTGGGAGGGGTTTAGTAGGTGAATGACCCCTGGGAGGGGTTTAGTATCTGAACGACCCCTGGGAGGGGTTTAGTAGGTGAATGACCCCTGGGAGGGGTTTAGTATCTGAACGACCCCTGGGAGGGGTTTAGTAGGTGAATGACCCCTGGGAGGGGTTTAGTATCTGAATGACCCCTGGGAGGGGTTTAGTAGGTGAATGACCCCTGGGAGGGCCCAAATATGACGGGCCACTGAGAGGCCTGTAAAAATATAAATTACAGGGTCAGAAGTTTTTACTAAGCTTTAGGTGACCTGACCAGAAAATCAACTAGACATGCTGGCAGCTTATGACTAGGGCCCAGAGTTGTTCCTGGTGGGGGGTCAGGAAAAACTCCTCCAATGTTTTATTTATTTATGTTTTGCATATTTATGTTTTGCATATTTATGTTTTGCATATTTATGTTTTGCATATTTATGTTTTGCATATTTATGTTTTGCGTATTTATGTTTTGCGTATTTATGTTTTGCATATTTATGTTTTGCGTATTTATGTTTTGCGTATTTATGTTTTGCATATTTATGTTTTGCGTATTTATGTTTTGCGTCTATAATTGCCGATTCAGCATATAATTATGCTGTAAACTTCCTTCAGCTCCCTTTCCAATCCCCCAAAGCTCCAATAGTCTTTACTGTGGGAGGCTATGGAGCACGAGGATGATCATACTCTCACGTTCATGCTTACTCAGATGGTTGTGTTCAGGCTGGGATCATTATGGGTTTTGTCCCAAATGGCACACTATTCCCTATATAGTGCACTAAGTTTGACCAGGGCGCATAGGGAATAAGATGCAATTTGGTACACACCCATTATGTTTCTAGTGCAGTAAGTCAACCAGGGCAAAGCCTTACACCTGCCAGAGAGATCACTTCATTCCCTATTAAAAGTTACTCATACTGAACAAAAATATACACTCAACATGCCAGTGGCGCAGAGGTCTTAGGCACGGCATCCCAGTGCTAGAGGCGTCACTACAGATCCTGGTTAGATTTCCAGGCTGTATCACAACCGGCCGTGATTAGGAGTCCCATAGGGCAGTGCACAATTGGCCCAGCGTCGCCCGGGTTAGGTTTTGGCCGGGTTAGGCCGTCATTGTAAACAATTATTTGTTCTTATTAACTGACTAGTTAAATACATTTAAAAAAGCTCTGATTTTACTGAGTTAAAGTTCATATGAGGAAATCAGTCAATTGAAATAAATTCATTAGGCCCTATTCTATGGATTTCACATGACTGGGAAGTGGCGCAGCCATGGGTGGGCCTGGAAGGGCATAGGCCCACCCACTGGGGAGTCAGGCCCGCCCACTGGGGAGTCAGGCCCGCCCACTGGGGAGTCAGACCCGCCCACTGGGGAGTCAGGCCCACCCACTGGGGAGTCAGGCCCACCCACTGGGGAGTCAGGCCCACCCACTGGGGAGTCAGACCCGCCCACTGGGGAGTCAGACCCGCCCACTGGGGAGTCAGGCCCACCCACTGGGGAGTCAGGCCCGCCCACTGGGGAGTCAGGCCCACCCACTGGGGAGTCAGGCCCGCCCACTGGGGAGTCAGGCCCACCCACTGGGGAGTCAGGCCCACCCACTGGGGAGTCAAGCCCACCCACTGGGGAGTCAGGCCCACCCACTGGGGAGTCAGACCCGCCCACTGGGGAGTCAGGCCCACCCACTGGGGAGTCAGGCCCACCCACTGGGGAGTCAGGCCCACCCACTGGGGAGTCAGGCCGAGTCAATCAGAATTAGTTTTTCGCCACAAAATGTTTTTTAATACAGATAGAAATACTCCTGTTTCATCAGCTGTCTGAGTGGCTGGTCTCAGACCATCCCGCAGGTGAAGAAGCCCGGATGTGGAAGTGCAAGGTGTCTGAGTGGCTGGTCTCAGACCATCCCGCAGGTGAAGATGCCCGGATGTGGAAGTGCAAGGTGTCTGAGTGGCTGGTCTCAGACCATCCCGCAGCTGAAGATGCCCGGATGTGGAAGTGCAAGGTGTCTGAGTGGCTGGTCTCAGACCATCCCGCAGGTGAAGATGCCCGGATGTGGAAGTGCAAGGTGTCTGAGTGGCTGGTCTCAGACCATCCCGCAGGTGAAAATGCCCGGATGTGGAGGTCCTGGGCTAGCGTGGTCTGTGATTGTGAGGCCGGTTGGACGTACTGCCAAATTCTTTAAGAATGGCGTTGGAGGCGGTTTATGGTAGAGAAATGAACATTACATTTTCTGGCAACAGCTCTGGTAGATTTTCCTGCAGTCAGCATGCCAATTGCACACTCCCTCAAAACTTGAGACATCTGTGGCATTGTGTTGTGACAAAACTGCACGTTTTAGAGTGGCCTTTTATTGTCCCCAGCCCAAGGTGCACCTGTGTAATCACCATGCTGTTTAATCAGCTTCTTGATATGCCACACCTGCCAGGTGGATGGATTATCTTGGCAAACGGAGAAATGCTCACTCACAGGGATGTAAACAAATTTGTGCACAACATTTGAGAGAAATAAGCTTCTGGTACATACGGTATGGAAAATTCCTGAGATCTTTTATTTCAGCTCATGAAACATGGGACCAACACTTTACATGTTGTACTTATTTCTATTTCGCAAAAAAACAAAGCATCCTTCACTCATGCTGCCAAACATTCCCTCGTAAAACTGACCATCCTACCGATCCTCGACTTAGGGGATGTCATTTACAAAATAGCCTCCAACACTCTACTCAGAAAATTGGATGCAGTCTATCACAGTGCCATCCATTTTATCACCAAAGCCCCATATACTACCCACCACTGCGACCTGTATGCTCTCGTTGGCTGGCCTTCGCTTCATATTCGTCGTCAAACCCACTGCCTCCAGGTCATCTATAAGTCTTTGCTAGGTAAAGCCCCGCCTTATCTCAGCTCACTGGTCACTATAGCAGCACCCACCCATAGCACGTACTCTAGCAGGTATATTTCCCTGGTCACCCCCAAAGCCAACTCCTCCTTTGGCCACCATTCCTTCCAGTTCTCTGCTGCCAATGACTGGAACGAATTGCAAAAATCTCTGAAGCTGGAGACTCTTACCTCCCTCACTAGCTTTAAGCACCAGCAGTGAGAGTAGCTGATAGATCACTGAAACCTGTACATAGCCCATCTGTAAATAGCCCACCCAACTATCTCATTCCCATTTTTGTTTTTGCTCCTTTGCACCCCAGTATCTCTACTTGCACATTCATCTTCTGCACATCCTACCATTCCAGTGATTAATTGCTAAATTGTAATTATTTCGCCACTCTGGCCTATTTATTCCCTCACCTCCCTAATCTTACTACATTTGCACACACTGCATATAGACTTTTCTATTGTGTTATTGACTGCCCCTGTGTGTGTAATATGTTATACTGCGGTCAACAGTGTGTGTGTGTGTGTGTGTGTGTGTGTGTGTGTGTGTGTGTGTGTGTGTGTGTGTGTGTGTGTGTGTGTGTGTGTGTGTGTGTGTGTGTGTGTGTGTGTGTGTGTGTGTGTGAGTGCGTGTGTGTGACTATGGAGCTGAACATCGACACTACAGCTCATCATCACTCCTGAAAGGGAAACTTCACCGCTGTACAGTATTTGGGGTGTTTTTCCAGTCTCCCAGAGTGGCGACTGCTGAGGGGAGAACGGCTCATAATAATGGCTGGAACGGAGCGAATGGAAACCATGTGTATGATACCATTCCACTGATTCCACTCCTGCCATTACCACGAGCCCGTCCTCCCCAACCAAGGTGCCACCAACCTCCTGTGCTCGTGACTGGTGAGAGGGTGTTCCATTCATAATTATGACTGATGAGAGGGTGTTCCATTTATAATTATGACTGATGAGAGGGTGTTCCATTCATAAAACTGACTGATGAGAGGGTGTTCCATTCATAATTATGACTGATGAGAGGGTGTTCCATTCATAATTATGCGTGATGAGAGGGTGTTCCATTCATAATTATGCATGATGAGAGGGTGTCCCATTCATAATTATGCGTGATGAGAGGGTGTTCCATTCATAATTATGCGTGATGAGAGGGTGTTCCATTCATAATTATGCATGATGAGAGGGTGTTCCATTCATAATTATGCACTATAAACTTTATTGAATTTTTGAGCCAGGAGATGTTTAACCAATGACGCCATTGGTTGATTGAGCCTGCTGTCTAATCTAGAACTGAATGGAGCCCTGTTTTGTAGCAATTATTGTGGCCTTTGTGTTTTGCCAATTTGCACGATTACTCAAATAGATATGGTTGTTCAGTAGAGCCATTGGACTTGTCTCAACAATGTACATGCCAGGACATTGCAGGATAACTGGGTTGACTCATTTTCCCTGGCTCTGTAAAGACTACAGCATAACAGGAGTCCTACTTCATTGTTCCCACCCTCAAAAGGCAGGCTTTTCAAAATGGGAGCGATACTAGTTTACAGGTTTAATGGAAGCTACACTATGTTACCATGCACTGTCTATCTGAGACTGCTAAATAATTAGCGACAATGGCTGCTCCTGATGATTCCTCTTACCACGAAGAGCTGGACGATTAAACATTTGTTATGTTTGTTTTTACATAGGAACATACAGCACTATTTATTAGAGCCAGAATACACTGAAGAGGAGTTAAGAAATTGTGAGACCAGCAATTATTGGCGGCAGCCTAGAACAGGACTCAGGAGGGTAAATGATAAACAAGTTATTTGTTTTGCTGTCGGTAGCTAGCTAGCAATATAAGCTCTAGTTTTACACTAGGCAGTGATGTTCAGTACAGTACAATTTGGTGATTGATTCGGCCATAACGGGGTTGCTAGTACCACTACAAGGCAAGCTAGCCAAGTTTAGCTAGCTAGCTAGCTGTGCATTTGCTATACATGACATTTACTGTAGTCGAACATTATAGCTAGCTAGCTAACTAGCCTAGCTAGCCTCAGTGCCTCTCAAGGAGACGTCTCCTAGAGATGAACATACTTTGGTGCGAAAAGTGAAAATCAATCCCAGAACAACAGCAAAGGACCATGTGAAGATGCTGGAGGAAACAGGTACAAAATGATCTATAACCACAGTAAAATGAGTCCTATATCGACATAACCTGAAAGGCCGCTCAGCAAGGAAGAAGCCACTGCTCCAAAATCGCCATAAAAAAGCCAGACTACGGTTTGCAACTGCACATGGGGAATATGGGACATATTGGAAACAAAAATATGGCACATGGGAAACAAAAATAGAACTGTTTGGCCATAATGGCCATCGTTATGTTTGGAGGAAAAAGGGGGAGGCTTGCAAGCCTAAGAACACCATCCCAACCGTGAAGCCCGGGGGTGGCAGCATCATGTGGGGGTGCTTTGCTGCAGGAGGGACTGGTGCACTTCACAAAATAGATGGCATCATGAGAACAAGAATTATGTGGATATATTGAAGCAACTTCTCAAGACATCAGTCAGGAAGTTAAAACTTGGTCCCAAACAGGTCTTCCAAATGGACAATGACCCCAAGCATACTCCCAAACAAAGTTGTGGCAAAATGGCTTAAGGACAACAAAGTCAAGGTATTGGAGTGGCCATCACAAAGCCCTGACCTCAATCCTAGAGAAAATTTGTGGACAGAACTGTTAAAGCGTGTGCAAGCACGGAGGCCTACAAACCTGACTCAGTTACACCAGCTCTGTCAGGAGGAATGTGCCAAAATTCACCCAACTTATTGTGGGAAGCTTGTGGCTCCTCAAAATGTTTGACCCAAGTTAAACAATTTAAAGGCAATGCTACCAAATACGAATTGAGTGTATGTAAACTTCTGACCCACTGGGAATGTGATGAAAGAAATAAAAGCTGAAATGAATCATTTTCTCTAACTATTATTCAGACATTTCACATTCTTAAAATAAAGTGGTGATCCTAACTGACCTAAGACAGGGAATTTTTATTAGGATTAAATGTCAGGAATTGTAAAAAAACAGAGTTTAAATGTATTAAGCTAAGGAGTATGTCACGATCGTCGTAAGAAGCGGACCAAAGCGCAGGGTGGTAAGTGTTCATGATGATTTTTTAATTAAAGAAAGCACTGAACACTGAATACAAACTATACAAACCAATAAAAAAATAACGACCGTGAAGCTATAATGAGACCTGTGCTGAACACAAGCAACTAACATAGACAATCACCCACAAACAAACAGTGCAACCCAGGCTACCTAAGTATGATTCTCAATCAGAGACAACTAATGACACCTGCCTCTGATTGAGAACCATACTTAGGCCGAAACATAGAAATACCCAAATCATAGAAAAACAAACATAGACTGCCCACCCAACTCACGCCCTGACCATTCTAAATAACGACAAAACAAAGGAAATAAAGGTCAGAACTTGACAGTATGTAAACTTCCGACTTCAACTGTATTTGCTATAGTCACAGACTAATCTACTGTTTCATTGAAACATGTTTACTTGCCAACTAACTCAAGTTTTAATTATACACCAACTCCCTGCATCATTTGTTTTAGCAGTATGACTGAAGCTAGTTTATCCAAATAAGTTTCATGAAAATCACAATGAATTGATTCAAAAGTTAAAGTCATTGATCAACTTTATTGGTTTCTGATGCAGCTGGAGTCATTTAGTCACTTGTCAGTACGCTTGTAAAAACAAAATCTCTATTTTCTCAAATTTTCTCTACTTTTGCATATTTTTAATACGGAACGTTTTCAGATCTTCAACCAAAACCTGATATTAGATAAAGGGGAACCTGAGGGGAACAAATAACACAACAATGACATACTTCATGTATTTCATAAACAAAGTTATGCAACACCCAATGCCCCTGTGTGAAAAAGTTATTGTCCCCATATACACTCAATAACTATGACTCCAACCAAACACTTCCTGTAGTTGTTGATCGGTCTCGCATATCACTGTGGAGGAATTTTGACCCACTCTTCAATGCAATACTACTGTAACTCAGCGACATTTGTGGGTTTTCAAGCATGAACTGCTCGTTTCAAGTCCTGCCACAACATCTCAATTGGGAATATGTCTTGACTTTGACAAGGCCGTTCCAAAACTTCAAATTATTTGCTTTTTAGCCATTTTCATGTAGACTTGATTGTGTGTTTTGGATCTTTGTCTTGCTGCATGACCCAGCTGTGCTTCAGCTTCAGGTCACAGACAGATGGGCCTGACATTCTCCTGTAGAAAGAACTGATACAGAGAAGAATTCATGGCTCCTTCTATTAAGGCAAGTCTTCCAGGTCCTGGGGCAGCAAAGCATCCCCAAATCATCACACTACCGCCACCATGCTGGACCCCAAACCATCACACTACCACCACCATGCTGACCCCAAACCACCACACTACCGCCACCATGCTGACCCCAAACCACCACACTACCGCCACCATGCTGACCCCAAACCATCACACTACCGCCACCATGCTGAACCCCAAACCATCACACTACCACCACCACGCTGACCCCAAACCACCACACTACCACCACCATGCTGACCCCAAACCATCACACTACCACCACCATGCTGACCCCAAACCACCACACTATCACCACCATGCTGACCCCAAACCATCACACTACCACCACCATGCTGGACCCCAAACCATCACACTACCACCACCACGCTGACCCCAAACCATCACACTACCACCACCATGCTGACCCCAAACCATCACACTACCACCACCATGCTGACCCCAAACCATCACACTACCACCACCATGCTGGACCCCAAACCATCACACTACCACCACCACGCTGACCCCAAACCACCACACTACCACCACCATGCTGGACCCCAAACCATCACACTACCACCACCACGCTTGACCGTTGGTATGAGGTTCTTACTGTGGAATGCAGTGTTTTGGTTTTCACCAGACATAATGGTACCCATGTCATCCAAAAAGTTATACTTTTGACTCATCTGTCCATAGAACATTCCTCCAAGAGTCTTGATGATGTCCAGAACACAACATCTCAATCAAGTCTACTTGTTTTGGGGTAATGGCACCTGGTTTAGCAGGCTTTGGAGCTGTGGCGATGTTAGCAGGGATGTTGAGTTTTGGGGAGCTGTGACTCAGGCTCGTTGTAGACAACCGTCTGGTCGTTTTCTGCACTCCACAGTCAGGTGGACAAGCCTCTCGTACACTTACTTAACCACCCAATGCTTTGGAAGATTAGTTTCTACTGCAAGTCCCCTGGAAAGACATGAAGCCTTATCATGAGGATGTGTTAAACATGAAGCCTGCTCATGAGGATGTGGAACACATGAAGCCTGATCATGAGGATGTGGAACACATGAGGCCTGATCATGAGGATGTGGAACACATGAAACCTGATCATGAGGATGTGGAACACATGAAGCCTGATCATGAGGATGTGGAACACATGAAGCCTGATCATGAGGATGTGGAACACATGAAGCCTGATCATGAGGATGTGTTAAACATGAAGCCTGATCATGAGGATGTGTAAAACATGAAGCCTGATCATGAGGATGTGGAACACATGAAGCCTGATCATGAGAATGTGGAACACATGAAGCCTGATCATGAGGATGTGGAACACATGAAACCTGATCATGAGCATGTGTTAAACATGAAGCCTGATCATGAGGATGTAGAACACATGAAGCCTGATCATGAGGATGTGGAACACATGAAGCCTGATCATGAGGATGAGGAACACATGAAGCCTGATCATGAGGATGTGGAGCACATGAAGCCTGATCATGAGGATGTGGAGCACATGAAGCCTGATCATGAGGATGTGTTAAACATGAAGCCTGATCATGAGGATGTGGAACACATGAAGCCTGATCATGAGAATGTGGAACACATGAAGCCTGATCATGAGGATGTGGAACACATGAAGCCTGATCATGAGGATGTGGAACACATGAAGCCTGATCATGAGGATGTGTTAAACATGAAGCCTGATCATGAGGATGTGGAACACATGAAGCCTGATCATGAGAATGTGGAACACATGAAGCCTGATCATGAGGATGTGGAGCACATGAAGCCTGATCATGAGGATGTGGAACACATGAAGCCTGATCATGAGGATGTGGAACACATGAAGCCTGATCATGAGGATGTGGAACCAGACAAGAAACCATGTTCATCAGTAAACAACAAAAATGTTACAGTAGACTGGTATGTGCTTTGTTACTCAGAGTCAATAATGGGGTGTTGAGATGGGCTGTTACCAAAGATGTGAAAAGTTTGTGGGTGGGGGGGGGGGGGCTTGACTGGTTGACAGTCTAGTTGTGTATTTTTGTGTATGAGCGCCTACAGTTGTGCTGTTGAGGAGAGCACTGCCAACAGCATAGTGGATAGGCTAGAAGAGCATACTAACATCCTCTCTCCCTCATGCCAAACAACTGGCTACATGGGTGAGGCTAGAAGAGCATACTAACAGCCTCATCTCCCTCATGCCAAACAACTGGCTACATGTGTGAGGCTAGAAGAGCATACTAACAGCCTCTCTCCCTCATGCCAAACAACTGGCTACATGGGTGAGGCTAGAAGAGCATACTAACAGCCTCATCTCCCTCATGCCAAACAACTGGCTACATGGGTGAGGCTAGAAGAGCATACTAACAGCCTCTCTCCCTCATGCCAAACAACTGGCTACATGGGTGTGACAAGTTTGAAACACTTGGCTTGTGTGTTTTAGTGATTTTGTTTTCTCAAGAGGGGATTGTGCTTTCATAAATACATTTGGCTGTTCTGGCTTATTTCAAAGTCACATGATGTTGATCTTGAGTTCATTCCAGGGTGAAAGCTTTCATCCAATGTGTCTACAGGCTCTGTACAACTGAAGCTGGTGTCCAGGTCAGTAGCAGGATTAGTCTGTAGGACACACAGTAGTCAGTGATTATCCAACATGTTACTACATTGTCCCCATCAATACACACTCAAACAAGGTACTATACCCACCCACACATCTCGTGTCAATAGTTCATGCATACTAACCTTCACACACACACACAATACCCACCCCAAACAGACAAGGGTCAGTCAATTTTCTCCAATTTAGACTTCAAGCTTTGCATGAACAATCAACTAAGCCTCCAAAAATACAGAGACAACTACAGTGGAAGTTATAGCCTACTTGTAAACACCCCAACTATGACAATAAGACACAGATCATGTTTATGCCTATAGTTCCAGTATATTTATTTGCTCATAATGGATCATCATGGAAAGATTTTGTAGATTTTAGTATGTTTTTAGAAGGTGACTTACACTAAGTTCCCTGTGCTGAGCTTGATGTTGACGCCTCGGCAGATGTTCATGGGATCAGACTCTAAATAGAACAAATAGTCACGTTAGCCTCAGCGGTAGTTAGTAAAGCTAGCGAAGCTAACGTTAGCTTGCAAAGTTACAAATCACATCACCGGATTAGCAGCTGGCTAATTACAATTATATGCTTTGGAATGTCTAGCCAGTGTATTATGAAAGCTAGCTAGCTATATTTTGGTATAGATGAACAAATGTAGTTAGCTAGGTAGTTAAGTTAGCTAGCTAATTAAGTTAGCTAGCTAGTTAAGTTAGCAAGCTAGTTAGCTAGTTACGTTAGCTAGTTAAGTTATCTAGTTAGCTAGTTAAGTTAGCTAGTTAGCTAGCTAGTTAAGTTAGCTAGCTAGTTAGCTAGTTAAGTTATCTAGTTAAGTTATCTAGTTAGCTAGTTAAGTTAGCTAGTTAGCTAGCTAGTTAGCTACATTACCTGAGCTCGTCTTCTTTCCTGCTGATCTGATGTTGGCTGATCGGATGCCTTCCTCTTTGACGTGAAGGGGAGAATGGATGGAATAGCATCACTTTCCAAAGTTCGACGATATGGCAACCCCATCAATTTGAGACTTCAGGTCCGTTTAGAAATCCTCTGGCTGAAAGCTACGAACATTTTTAACAAATATTTCTCACATCAACTGGATACACGTCCACGGGGTGGCACTACGTCCTGAAATACCGATGAATTCAGAATATTCTGGTTTGCTTTAAACCAGGAAATGTAGCTGGCCCGTTTCTACCGGTGAGATGCAGAAATGCTTGTATTTGCGTGTTGGGAAGAAATGCCTTTTAAAAAAAAAATTATTACACCTATTTTAATACCATGATAAGGGTGATATGCAGTGATATAGAGCAGTGGTGAAATGTCCCTTTAAGGTAAAATCGGTGGGAACATGGCCAACCATATTAACTAGCCCAGAATAGACTGAAGGATAGAGGAAGGTATAATGCTACAACAAAGAGATGAGTGCAGAGGAATGTCAATCCTTCTGTAGGCCGTGGGAATGCGTCCCCAATGGCACTCTGTTCCCTATTTAGTGCACTACTTTTACTATGAGACTGGTCAAAAGTAGTGCACCGTGCGGGGAATAGGCTGCCATTTGGGACTCAATCTAGATCTTAGTTTAGACTTCAAGGGGGTTGCACTGTGTCCAAGAGGAATTCAATGAATTTAGAAGAGAGGAGATGATCTTTGAACTATGACCTAGAGGTCATGGCTTGGTCAGGCCCTGGTGTCCTTGTAAAGATCAGCAGGGGCTCACTCTCTTGCACACACTCTCAAAATTCCTTGCAAGCATCTCTGCCCCTCTTTCTCTCCATCTCTCTCTCTCTCTCTCTCTCTCTCTCTCTCTCTCTTTCTCCATCTCTCTATCCATCTCTCTCTCTCCCTCTCTCTCTCTCTCTCTCTCTCTCCATCTCTCCTGTCTGTCTGTCTCTGTGTGTCTGCGTCCTCCCCCAGCAGGAAGGGTAGCCTATCCTCATCAGAGAGCGTTTCAAATTTGAGGTTAATGACACTCTCTAATTGTTTAATTATTTTACATTTTGTCAGGAAATGCAGCTCTGTCTCAGGTTCTGCTGTTGTGCTGTGGTTGCACAGTCTTTCCTCTACAGGGAGCCAGGTTTTCCTGTGTCTAACCTTCTCAATGGCAAGGCTGTGGTCACTGAGCCTGTACTTGGTCAAGGTTTTTCTAAGGTTTTGATCAGTAACCATGGTCAAATAGTTAGCAACGGTGTACTGTCAATTTAGGGACAGATAGCACTGCATTTTGCTTTGTGCTTGTGCAATAAGCAATATAGTTTTGTTTTGACTGTGTTGTAATTTGGTTTAATTTATTCTGATTGATTGGATGTTCTGGTCCTGAGGCTTCTGTGTGTTAGTAGAACAGGTTTGTGAATTCTGCCCTGCATGCATTGTTTGTAGTTTCCTCTGGACATGTAGGAGAATCTTACAAAACTCTGCATGCAGGGTTTCAAAGGGGTGTTTGTCCCATTGGGTGAAATCTTGTTTTGCAAGTGGACCCCACACCTCGCTGCCATAAAGTGCAATTGGTTCAATTACACATGAAATTAGTTTTAGCCAAATTGTAATAGGTATTTCAATTTCAATTTGTTTTTTAATGGCGTAGCCTTGTGTGCTTTCTCTGTCAGTTCATTGACTGCATCATTAAGGTGTCCAGTTGAGCTTATTTTTAAACCTGAGTCATTATAGTGTGTGCAGTACTTAATATATTTTGTACCAATTGAGAACTTTGGTCTAATACCCTGCAATCTGGATCCTCTCTCTCTCTCTCTCTCTCTCCCTCTTTCTCCCTCTCTCTCTCCCTCCCTCACTCGAGCTTGCTCACACTCTCTCTCTCTCTAATGTCTCTGGCCTCCCTCAGACAGTTAGGGACAGCAGCTTCCGTCCAAAAACTCCCTCACTGTTTAGCCGGAGTGTTAGCTAAAATATACAATGTGTGTATGATAGCAAAGTTTGCTGACATTATTTTTATACACATCAATGCGGACAGAGGTTTTTTTGGGCTGAATTGTAGCCTTATATGGAGGTGTATTTATATTTTAGGCTCTTCGTAGATGAGCATAGGTCTCTCAGAGGACAAAATATACAAAATGTATTATAAATTTAATTTACTATTTGTATTGTGTTTCATGTTTTGTGTGGACCCGAGGAAGAGTAGCTGCTGCTTTTGCAATAGGCAATGAGGATATAAAATAAAATAATAATAATAATAAAATAAAATACCAAAATACCAATTAACTTCAAGAATTAACATCATACACTATAAATAAATAAATAAATAAATAAATATATATACAGTACCAGTCAAAAGGTTTGGACACACCGACTCATTCAAGGGTTTTTCTTTATTTGAACTATTTTCTACATTGTAGAATAATTGTGAAGACTTCAAAACTATGAAATAACACCTGAGTGGCTCAGCGCTCTAAGGCACTGCATCTCAGTGCTTGAGGCGTCACTACAGACCCTGGTTCGATTTCAGGCTGTATCACAACCGGCCGTGTTTGGGAGTCCCATAGGGCAGTGCACAATTGGCCCAGCGTTGTCTGGGTTAGGGTTTGGCCGGGGTAGGCCGTCATTGTAAATAAGAATTTGTTATTAACTGACTTGCCTAGTTAAATAAAAATAAATAAATGAAATAACACGTCATCATGTAGGAACCAAAAAAAGTATTAAACAAATCAAAATATATTTTATATTTGAGATTCTTCAAAGTAGCCACCCTTTGCCTTGATGACAGCTTTGTACACTTTTGGTATTCTCTCAACCAGCTTCATGAGGTAGTCACCTGGAATGCATTTCAATTAACAGGTGTGCCTTGTTAAAAGTTAATGCGTTAGCATAATCAGTTATGTTGTGACAAGGTAGGGTTGGTATACAGAAGCTAGCGCTATTTGGTAAAATACCAAGTCCATATTATGGCAAGAACTAATGAGCAAAGAGAAACGACAGTCCATCATTACTTTAAGACATGAAGGTCAGTCAATCTGTAAAATGTCAAGAACTTTTAAAGTTTCTTCAAGTGCAGTCGCAAAAACCATCAAGCGCTATGATGAAACTGGTTCTCATGAGGACCGCCACAGGAAAAGAAGACCCATAGTTACCTCTGCTGCAGAGGATAAGTTCTTTAGAGTTACCAGCCTCAGAAATTGCAGCCCAAATGAATGCTTCACAGAGTTCAAGTAACAGACACATCTCAACATCAACTGTTCAGAGGAGACTGCAGGAAACAGGCCTTCATGGTTGAATTGCTGCAAAGAAACCACTACTAAAGGACAACAAGAAGAAGAGACTTGCTTGTGCCAAGAAACACGAGCAATGGACATTAGACCGGTGGAAATCTGTCATTTGGTCTGATGAGTACAAATTTGAGAATTTTGGTTCCAACCGCCGTGTCTTTGTGAGACGCAGAGTAGGTGAACGGATGATCTCTGCATGTGTGGTTCCCACCGTGAAGCATGGAGGAGGAGGTGTGAGGGTGTGGGGGTGCTTTGCTGGTGACACTGTCAGTGATTTATTTAGAATTCAAGGCAAACTTAACCAGCATGGCTACAAAAGCATTCTGCAGCGATACACAAAACCATCTGGTTTGCACTTAGTCCCACTATCATTTGTTTTTCAACAGGACAATGACCCAACACACCTCCAGGCTGTGTAAGGGCTATTCGACCAAGATGGAGGGTGATGGAGTGCTGCATCAGATGACCTGGCCTCCACAATAACCCGACCTCAACCCAATTGAGATGGTTTGGGATGAGTTGGACCATAGAGTGAAGGAAAAGCAGCCAACAAGTGCTCAGCATATGTGGGAACTCCTTCCAGACTGTTGGAAAAGCATTCCAGGTCAAGCTGGTTAAGAGAATGCCAAGAGTGTGCAAAGCTGTCATCAAGGCAAAGGGTGGCTACTTTGAAGAATCACTTTTTAACACGTTTTTGAGTTACTACACGATTCCATGTGTGTTATTTCATAGTTTACGGTCTTCACTATTATTCTACAATGTAGAAAATAGAAGAAAAAAAATAAAGAAAAACCCTTGAATGAGTCGGTGTGTCCAAACTTCTGACTGGTACTGTATATGACACAGTCATCCTCATAAGTCAAGATGAAATCTAACTAACTGTTAACTAAATAAACTGACAGGCGAGTAGACGAGCCCTGAGATCATGAGTCATACGTTTGTAATAAATCTCTACTTATGGAATACTTCACACATCTGTCAAAACACATCTCAGAGTTCAAACAGATGTCTAAGCGGTAGCACAAAGGGCCAACAACATTCCTTCCTCTAACGCAGTAGCAGCCCTGGGGCTACGTCTTAAATTACACCCTATTCCCTGTCTAGTACCCTACTTTTGACCAGGGCTCTGGGTTAAAAGTATGCCACTATAAAGGGAGGGTGTGCCAGTTGGGACACAGCCCTTGGGTTCTGGGTAGCTACTCCTCTCTCTTCTCAGTCCAGTGATTTCCACCAGGGAGTGCAGTTAAAGATGTTTGAGTCGGATTGTCTGGCCTCCATCCCACCGACCGACACTGACTGACGACGTGACGGAGTACAGTACTACAGTACCCAGTAGCAGAGTGCATTAAAGGGAGGTGGTCAGACCCGTTTACAGTACCCAGTAGCAGAGTGTATTAAAGGGAGGTGGTCAGACCCGTTTACAGTACCCAGTAGCAGAGTGTATTAAAGGGAGGTGGTCAGACCCGTTTACAGTACCCAGTAGCAGAGTGCATTAAAGGGAGGTGGTCAGACCCGTTTACAGTACCCAGTAGCAGAGTGCATTAAAGGGAGGTGGTCAGACCCGTTTACAGTACCCAGTAGCAGAGTGTATTAAAGGGAGGTGGTCAGACCCGTTTACAGTACCCAGTAGCAGAGTGTATTAAAGGGAGGTGGTCAGACCCGTTTACAGTACCCAGTAGCAGAGTGCATTAAAGGGAGGTGGTCAGACCCGTTTACAGTACCCAGTAGCAGAGTGTATTAAAGGGAGGTGGTCAGACCCGTTTACAGTACCCAGTAGCAGAGTGCATTAAAGGGAGGTGGTCAGACCCGTTTACAGTACCCAGTAGCAGAGTGTATTAAAGGGAGGTGGTCAGACCCGTTTACAGTACCCAGTAGCAGAGTGGATTAAAGGGAGGTGGTCAGACCCGTTTACAGTACCCAGTAGCAGAGTGCATTAAAGGGAGGTGGTCAGACCCGTTTACAGTACCCAGTAGCAGAGTGCATTAAAGGGAGGTGGTCAGACCCGTTTACAGTACCCAGTAGCAGAGTGCATTAAAGGGAGGTGGTCAGACCCGTTTACAGTACCCAGTAGCAGAGTGCATTAAAGGGAGGTGGTCAGACCCGTTTACAGTACCCAGTAGCAGAGTGCATTAAAGGGAGGTGGTCAGACCCGTTTACAGTACCCAGTAGCAGAGTGTATTAAAGGGAGGTGGTCAGACCCGTTTACAGTACCCAGTAGCAGAGTGTATTAAAGGGAGGTGGTCAGACCCGTTTACAGTACCCAGTAGCAGAGTGCATTAAAGGGAGGTGGTCAGACCCGTTTACAGTACCCAGTAGCAGAGTGTATTAAAGGGAGGTGGTCAGACCCGTTTACAGTACCCAGTAGCAGAGTGTATTAAAGGGAGGTGGTCAGACCCGTTTACAGTACCCAGTAGCAGAGTGGATTAAAGGGAGGTGGTCAGACCCGTTTACAGTACCCAGTAGCAGAGTGCATTAAAGGGAGGTGGTCAGACCCGTTTACAGTACCCAGTAGCAGAGTGCATTAAAGGGAGGTGGTCAGACCCGTTTACAGTACCCAGTAGCAGAGTGCATTAAAGGGAGGTGGTCAGACCCGTTTACAGTACCCAGTAGCAGAGTGCATTAAAGGGAGGTGGTCAGACCCGTTTACAGTACCCAGTAGCAGAGTGCATTAAAGGGAGGTGGTCAGACCCGTTTACAGTACCCAGTAGCAGAGTGTATTAAAGGGAGGTGATCAGACCCTTCAGACCCTAACAGTGGATTATATAGAGATCAGACCCTAACAGTGTTTTATATAGAGAAGAGGTCAGACCCTAACCGTGTTTTATATAGTGGTTTATATAGAGATCAGACCCTAACAGTGTTTTATATAGAGGTCAGACCCTAACAGTGTTTTATATAGAGATCAGACCATAGCTAGCAGACTCTCTCTCTCTCTCTCTCTCTCTCTCTCTCTCTCTCTCTCTCTCTCTCTCTCTGTGTCTCTCTCTGCGTCTCTCTCTCTCTCTCTCTCTCTCTCTCTCTCTCTCTCTCTCTCTCTCTCACTCTCTCTCTCTCTCTCTCTCACTCTCTCTCTCTCTCTCTCTCTGCCTCTCTCTCTCCCTGCCTCTCTCTCTCTCTTTCACACACGCTCCTCATTTCACTTTAAGGGTACTCCGGGTGAAGTCGCCTCCACAGGGTCCCCTAAAGCTCAGCTCCATTACAGGCATGACCATAATAGCCATGCTGTCAGTAGGATCAGGGGAGTCATACTACTACAGATGTTGTTTCCCTGTTGGCGGCTTAGCTTCAAATAGGACTCCCATTACATTGTCATCAACTGTAAGATATGATTATAGGCCACACACTACAGACTGACGTTTCCCCAAATAGTTTCCAAAACGATGTTATAAAGCACCAACTACTGTTTCAGGGGTGGCAGGTAGCCTACTGGTTAGAGCGTTGGGCCAGTAACCCGAAAGGTTACTGGATCGAGTCCCAGAGCTGACAATGTAAAAAAATAAAATAATAATAATTCTTCTTCTGAGCAAGGATGTTAAACCCACTGCTCCTCTGGACGCTGAAGACCTGGATGGCAATTAGTTGAATGCATTCAGTTGTACAACTGACTAGGTATCCCCCTTTCCCCTTCCTGGTTGTTTCTCAATTACTGCCTGTACTGTAGTACAGTATCCCTGGACTGTGTTGGAGGGAACAGTATCCTATATCCTATACATTCAGCATTTGTGGGATTGCCCAATGTTTCTCAAAGAAACTGAAAACTAAAAGCCTTAAATGCCATATATGTAGCGAGTAAATATGTTTGCTCCGGAGATCAGGAGGCTTGGCGAGACTAGGAAACTTTATTGCGCACTCCGGATAAAGTGGTGGAAATTGTATACCGTTCAACAGTTCTGTTACTTCTGTAGACTCATATTGCAAGTATCATCACTAGTGACTGGTTATTATGGGATAATAAAGTATACATTACCTGTGCCTGCTCGCTACTCTCCCACCATTTGAACTGGATTGGCTCAGAGCGGGTTGGAGATTGTTCAGCGAGGGATTCGAAGACGCACGCCAAATAACTCCAGGTAACGTCAACGATAAAAACAGGTACATAAGCGACGATTCCATTTTGGGATTCAAAGATATATTAAGCAGTTTTTCAAAATAAATCCGTCATCTCTCTGTCATCTGTCCCAAAACCATCCAAAAAAGTTACGCGGGGGGTTATGAAGCACGATAAATGAGTTGTGAAACAATGAAGGTAACACTATACATATATATATGTGTTTTAATATCCGTTGTATTTTAAGAGTTTGATGTAGTTTTGGTGAAGAGAACCGTTACTTTCTCGTCACGTCACTGCATTTCATAAAGTTTGCGGTTGTTGTGTACCGTTATCCTGAAACGTGAAGTGAAAAAATAATATTAGGTCTTGGAGTATAAAGTGGTCGTCATCATTGTCATGCGAGGATAGTGCGCGTTTGATCCATCCTCACTCCTCTCCTCTCATGCTTAAGCTCCCTCTCTCTCTCTCTCTCTCTCACACACACTCAATCGCTCTCTCTCCCCTCGCTCTTTCCACTCACTCTTTTCTCTCTCTGTCGGTTTCTTCTCAGACTCCCCCTTTACCTCTGTCCACTTTGCAGTTCCTCCCTAAAAATCAACCTCTTTTTTTTCAAATACGTTTCCAAGAACGTATCATTTAGTACATCTAGTTTTGGGGATGAATGGCTTAGAATTTACCCAACCAGAAGATGCTGACAAGGGAAAATCCTATTTTGTCTGTAGGCTACAGGATTGACTAAAGTTCAACAAGATACAGTAGTGATGATGACATAAGTAGTCATGATGCACTACTTATCTCAATGAAACATATATATTTTTTGTTGTTATCATTGAAACGCCAACAGATTGGCTACTACTATTGTTACCATGCTGCAGGCAGCACTATATTGTACAATGAGGGAGAGAATATCTTAACTTGAAGTCCTCTTCAAAATGTTCTGTTTTCTAATTATATGAAAATTATAACCTATCTAGTATCTCTAGAACTGGAGTTCCATAAACCTTTGCATCATAGAATTAGTCAATTAGAATTAGAATTAGAAAGACTAAATTAGAATTAGAATTAGTAAATTAGAATTAGTAAATTAGAATTAGTAAATTAGAATTAGTAAATTAGTAAATTAGTCAATTAGAATTAGTCAATTAGTCAATTAGAATTAGAATGAGTAAATTAGAATTAGAATGAGTAAATTAGAATTAGAATGAGTAAATTAGAATTAGAATGAGTAAATTAGAATTAGAATGAGTAAATTAGAGTTAGAATTAGTAAATTAGAATTAGAATTAGTAAATTAGAATTAGAATGAGTCAATTAGAATTTGAATGAGAGAATTACAAGAGAGTTCTAACTGCCCAATGCCATGTAGTTTTCATACAGTGGCACCAGTATAGTACAAAGAGAGTGTCTGGCATGGTTGGACTGTTTACCCTTCTTCTGCTCTCCACCCCTCCCTCCCTTTAACCACAACTAATCTAGATGCCCGACCAACCACCCTCCTCCTCCTCCTCTGTTCTCTCTTCCTCGTTTGATCTGAGTAGTAGAGTTTTGAACTTGTGGGGGGACGGTAATCAAAGACCAGTTTTAATCTGCTCAGTTTAATGTCACATGTTCCTGTAGACTAACAAAATACACTCTGGGGAATGTCCAGCTATGCAAAGTCTCCATCTCAAATGGCACCCTATTCCCTACATAGTGCACTACTTTTGACCAGGGACCGTAGGGTATAGGATGCCATTTGGGAAGCAGACAAACTCTTATTCGTGCCAAACTAACTACTCCCACTGAACGGAATTGGAATGCCCAACTGTAGAATGAGACTGTGCATTCTAACCAGAATTACTACTATGGATCGTTTTGCACGGGTGCGTACATTTCAGGATAATGAACGTCAAGCTAACTACTAACCAGGTCAAAAGTAGAGTCCTATGGGCCCTGGTCAAACGTAGAGTCCTATGGGCCCTGGTCAAAAGTAGAGTCCTATGGGCCCTGGTTAAAAGTAGAGTCCAATGAGCCCTGGTTAAAAGTAGAGTCCTATGGACCCTGGTTAAAAGTATAATCCTATGGGCCCTGGTCAAACGTAGAGTCCTATGGGCCCTGGTTAAAAGTAGAGTCCTATGAGCCCTGGTTAAAAGTAGAGTCCTATGGGCCCTTGTTAAAATTAGAGTCCTATGAGCCCTGGTCAAAAGTAGAGTCCTATGGGCCCTGGTTAAAAGTAGAGTCCTATGTGCCCTGGTTAAAAGTAGAGTCCTTTGGGCCCTGGTTAAAAGTAGAGTCCTATGGGCCCTGGTTAAAAGTAGAGTCCTATGAGCCCTGGTTAAAAGTAGAGTCCTTTGGGCCCTGGTTAAAAGTAGAGTCCTATGGGCCCTGGTTAAAAGTAGAGTCCTATGGGCCCTGGTTAAAAGTTGTCCTCTGGGCCCTGGTTAAAAGTTGTCCTCTGGGCCCTGGTTAAAAGTAGAGTCCTATGGGCCCAGGTCAAAAGTAGAGTCCTATGGGCCCTGGTCAAAAGTAGAGTCCTATGGGCCCTGGTTAAAAGTAGAGTCCTATGGGCCCTGGTTAAAAGTAGACTCCTATGGGCCTTGGTTAAAAGTAGAGTCCTATGGGCCCTGGTCAAAAGTAGAGTCCTATGGGCCCTGGTTAAAAGTAGAGTCCTATGGGCCCTGGTTAAAAGTAGACTCCTATGGGCCTTGGTTAAAAGTAGAGTCCTATGGGCCCTGGTTAAAAGTAGAATCCTATGGGCCCTGGTCAAAAATAGAGTCCTATGGGCCCTGGTTAAAAGTAGAGTCCTATGGCCCCTGGTTAAAAGTAGAGTCCTATGGGCCCTGGTTAAAAGTAGAGTCACAGACATGTTAGTCACAGGCAGGGTAGCCTAGCGGTTAGAGCGTTGGACTAGGAACCGGAAGGTTGCAAGATCAAACCCCCCAGCTGACAAGGTACAAATATGCCATTCTGCCCCTGAACAGGCAGTTAACCCACTGTTCCTAGACCGTCATTGTAAATAAGAATTTGTTCTTAATTAACTGACTTGACTAGTTAAATAAAAAAAATGTTTTCTATTGAATATTGAGACCACCTCTAACTTCCATCATGTGCACATTCAGATAGCCTAGTCCAACTAGGTCTACTATCCCTTAGCTGCTAACATTGATATTGTAACCAATGCCAGCTATAATTAACGGCTATATAAAGTCTTGGCTACAGGTTAAACTATTTACAGCTGAGATGTTTCTCACCATCATAACTGTCAAGTGGGGTAAATTACCGTGTTTTTTTCACTAGAAGACAATGAGGATGAGCTTGCCAAACATGACAGGAATATTACTGTACAAATAAATGTACCTATAGAAAAATGAAAGGGGAGGTGTTTGGCTCAGCGTCGTCCGGGTTAGAGGTGTTTGGCTCAGCGTCGTCCGGGTTAGGGGAGGTGTTTGGCTCAGCGTCGTCCGGGTTAGGGAGGTGTTTGGCTCAGCGTCGTCCGGGTTAGGGGAGGTGTTTGGCTCAGCGTCGTCCGGGTTAGGGGAGGTGTTTGGCTCAGCGTCGTCCGGGTTAGGGGAGGTGTTTGGCTCAACGTCGTCCGGGTTAGGGGAGGTGTTTGGCTCAGCGTCGTCCGGGTTAGGGGAGGTGTTTGGCTCAACGTCGTCCGGGTTAGGGGAGGTGTTTGGCCTGGGGGCTTTACTTGGCTCATTGTGTTCTAGCGACTCCTTGTGGTCGTAAATTGAACTGTGTTTTCTTCCGATACATTGGTGCGGCTGGCTTTCGGGTTAAGCGGGCGGGTGTTAAGAAGCGCGGGTTTGGCAGTTCATGTTTCGGAGGACGCATGACTTGACCTTCGCCTCTCCCGAGCCCGTTGGGGAGATGCAGCGATGAGACAAGATCGAAAAGGGGTTAAAAAAAAAATATATATATATATATATATATATATATATATATGTACATATATATATATATATAATTTTAACATCATCCACAAAATCTTTTGTATGATCTCTTATACACTATTTTAGGCCCAACTTTTGGAACTTTGTCTTTCCATAGCCACTATATTGTGATCACTGCATCCAATGGGTTCGGCTTTAGAACAACATACAGTATTAGTACAGTACTTGACAAATTAAATAAAGGTAAACATTTAATTTTATTTTTATGTGATCAATACATGTGGATGATCTTTTTCCTGTAGTGTTTGTAAACACCCTGGTAGTTTGATTAATAACCTGAACCAGATTACAGGCACCTGGTTACAGTAAGAAGCTTCCTCTTGAGCGGACAACTTGATGAGAGGATTGTATTAAATTGCATTTTGCATACATGCGTAGGATTGGACAAAACAGATGAAGAGAACTTCATGTCAAATTAAATATTCATTAGTCTCCCGTGGAATTCTTGTCCCGTCACATTTTCATAGACTAAAATGAAAAGTAATTTGTAATAGTTATGATTTTTTTTTCTCCAGAGTATCTTGTCTCATTATCGTCATAGTTTTATTCAGGAAAAACAGGTTGTCGACGAGTATTTTACATCATGGTTATTTGTTGATGAAAAACACTGCTATGTAGGGAATAGGGTGCCATTTGGGGACATAGCCTGGGTACTGTATGTCAAATCAAATGAAAGTTTACTTGGCACGTGTGCCGAATACAACAGTGAAATGCTTACTTACGAGCACTAACCAACAGTGCAATTTTTAAGTAAAAAATAGTATTAGGTGAACAATAGATAAGTAAAGAAACAAAAACAACAGTAAAAAGACGGAAAAATAACAGTAGTGATGCCATATACAGTAGAGAGGTTATATACAGTAGAGGCCATATACAGTAGAGAGGCTATATACAGAAGAGAGGCTATATACAGTAGTGAGGCTATATACAGTAGTGAGGCCATATACAGTAGAGAGGCTATATACAGTAGAGAGGCTATATACAGTAGAGAGGCTATATACAGTAGTGAGGCTATATACAGTAGAGAGGCTATATACAGTAGAGAGGCTATATACAGTAGAGAGGCCATATACAGTAGAGAGGCTATATACAGTAGAGAGGCTATATACAGTAGAGAGGCTATATACAGTAGAGAGGTTATATACAGTAGAGAGGCTATATACAGTAGAGAGGCTATATACAGTAGAGAGGCTATATACAGTAGAGAGGCTATATACAGTAGAGAGGCTATATACAGTAGTGAGGCTATATACAGTAGTGATGCTATATACAGTAGTGAGGCTATATACAGTAGAGAGGCTATATACAGTAGTGAGGCCATATACAGTAGAGAGGCTATATACAGTAGAGAGGCTATATACAGTAGTGAGGCTATATACAGTAGAGAGGCTATATACAGTAGAGAGGCTATATACAGTAGAGAGGCCATATACAGTAGAGAGGCTATATACAGTAGAGAGGCTATATACAGTAGAGAGGCTATATACAGTAGAGAGGTTATATACAGTAGAGAGGCTATATACAGTAGAGAGGCTATATACAGTAGAGAGGCTATATACAGTAGAGAGGATATATACAGTAGTGATGCTATATACAGTAGAGAGGCTATATACAGTAGAGAGGCTATATGCAGTAGAGAGGCTATATACAGTAGAGAGGCTATATACAGTAGTGAGGCTATATACAGTAGTGATGCTATATACAGTAGAGAGGCTATATACAGTAGTGAGGCTATATACAGTAGAGAGTCTATATACAGTAGTGAGGCTATATACAGTAGTGAGGCTATATACAGTAGAGGCCATATACAGTAGAGAGGCCATATACAGTAGAGAGGCTATATACAGTAGAGGCCATATACAGTAGAGAGGCTATATACAGTAGAGAGGCTATATACAGTAGAGAGGCTATATACAGTAGTGAGGTTATATACAGTAGTGAGGCTATATACAGTAGAGAGGCTATATACAGTAGAGAGGCTATATACAGTAGAGAGGCTATATACAGTAGAGAGGCCATATACAGTAGAGAGGCTATATACAGTAGAGAGGCTATATACAGTAGAGAGGTTATATACAGTAGAGAGGCTATATACAGTAGAGAGGCTATATACAGTAGAGAGGCCATATACAGTAGAGAGGCTATATACAGTAGAGAGGCTATATACAGTAGAGAGGCTATATACAGTAGAGAGGCTATATACAGTAGTGAGGCTATATACAGTAGAGAGGCTATATACAGTAGTGATGCTATATACAGTAGAGAGGCTATATACAGTAGAGAGGCTATATACAGTAGAGAGGCTATATACAGTAGAGAGGCCATATACAGTAGAGAGGCTATATACAGTAGAGAGGTTATATACAGTAGTGAGGCTATATACAGTAGAGAGGCTATATACAGTAGAGAGGTTATATACAGTAGTGAGGCTATATACAGTAGAGAGGCTATATACAGTAGAGAGGCTATATACAGTAGAGAGGCTATATACAGTAGAGAGGCCATATACAGTAGAGAGGCTATATACAGTAGAGAGGCTATATACAGTAGAGAGGCCATATACAGTAGAGAGGCCATATACAGTAGAGAGGCTATATACAGTAGTGAGGACATATACAGTAGAGAGGCTATATACAGTAGAGAGGCTATATACAGTAGAGAGGCTATATACAGTAGAGAGGCTATATACAGTAGAGTGGCCATATACAGTAGAGAGGCTATATACAGTAGAGAGGCTATATACAGTAGAGAGGCCATATACAGTAGAGAGGCTATATACAGTAGAGAGGCTATATACAGTAGAGAGGCCATATACAGTAGAGAGGCTATATACAGTAGAGAGGCTATATACAGTAGAGAGGCCATATACAGTAGAGTGGCCATATACAGTAGAGAGGCTATATACAGTAGAGAGGCTATATACAGTAGAGAGGCTATATACAGTAGAGAGGCCATATACAGTAGAGAGGCCATATACAGTAGAGAGGCTATATACAGTAGTGAGGACATATACAGTAGAGAGGCTATATACAGTAGAGAGGCTATATACAGTAGAGAGGCTATATACAGTAGTGAGGCCATATACAGTAGAGAGGCCATATACAGTAGAGAGGCTATATACAGTAGTGAGGACATATACCGTAGAGAGGCTATATACAGTAGTGAGGACATATACAGTAGTGATGCCATATACAGTAGAGAGGCTATATACAGTAGAGAGGCTATATATAGTAGAGAGGCTATATACAGTAGAGAGGCAATATACAGTAGAGAGGCTATATACAGTAGTGAGGCTATATACAGTAGAGACCATATAGAGTAGAGAGGCTATATACAGTAGTGAGGCTATATACAGTAGAGAGGCTATATACAGTAGAGAGAATATATACAGTAGAGAGGTTATATACAGTAGAGAGGCTATATACAGTAGAGAGGCCATATACAGTAGAGAGGCTATATACAGTAGAGAGGTTATATACAGTAGTGAGGCTATATACAGTAGAGAGGCTATATACAGTAGAGAGGTTATATACAGTAGTGAGGCTATATACAGTAGAGAGGCTATATACAGTAGAGAGGCTATATACAGTAGAGAGGCTATATACAGTAGAGAGGCCATATACAGTAGAGAGGCTATATACAGTAGAGAGGCTATATACAGTAGAGAGGCCATATACAGTAGAGAGGCCATATACAGTAGAGAGGCTATATACAGTAGTGAGGACATATACAGTAGAGAGGCTATATACAGTAGAGAGGCTATATACAGTAGAGAGGCTATATACAGTAGAGAGGCTATATACAGTAGAGAGGCCATATACAGTAGAGTGGCCATATACAGTAGAGAGGCTATATACAGTAGAGAGGCTATATACAGTAGAGAGGCTATATACAGTAGAGAGGCCATATACAGTAGAGAGGCTATATACAGTAGAGAGGCTATATACAGTAGAGAGGCCATATACAGTAGAGTGGCCATATACAGTAGAGAGGCTATATACAGTAGAGAGGCTATATACAGTAGAGAGGCTATATACAGTAGAGAGGCCATATACAGTAGAGAGGCCATATACAGTAGAGAGGCTATATACAGTAGTGAGGACATATACAGTAGAGAGGCTATATACAGTAGAGAGGCTATATACAGTAGAGAGGCTATATACAGTAGTGAGGCCATATACAGTAGAGAGGCCATATACAGTAGAGAGGCTATATACAGTAGTGAGGACATATACCGTAGAGAGGCTATATACAGTAGTGAGGACATATACAGTAGTGATGCCATATACAGTAGAGAGGCTATATACAGTAGAGAGGCTATATATAGTAGAGAGGCTATATACAGTAGAGAGGGAATATACAGTAGAGAGGCTATATACAGTAGTGAGGCTATATACAGTAGAGACCATATAGAGTAGAGAGGCTATATACAGTAGAGAGGCTATATACAGTAGAGAGGCTATATACAGTAGAGAGGCCATATACAGTAGAGTGGCCATATACAGTAGAGAGGCTATATACAGTAGAGGCCATATACAGTAGAGAGGCTATATACAGTAGAGAGGCCATATACAGTAGAGAGGATATATACAGTAGTGATGCTATATACAGTAGAGAGGCTATATACAGTAGAGAGGCTATATGCAGTAGAGAGGCTATATACAGTAGAGAGGCTATATACAGTAGTGAGGCTATATACAGTAGTGATGCTATATACAGTAGAGAGGCTATATACAGTAGTGAGGCTATATACAGTAGAGAGGTCTATATACAGTAGTGAGGCTATATACAGTAGTGAGGCTATATACAGTAGAGGCCATATACAGTAGAGAGGCCATATACAGTAGAGAGGCTATATACAGTAGAGGCCATATACAGTAGAGAGGCTATATACAGTAGAGAGGCTATATACAGTAGAGAGGCTATATACAGTAGTGAGGTTATATACAGTAGTGAGGCTATATACAGTAGAGAGGCTATATACAGTAGAGAGGCTATATACAGTAGAGAGGCTATATACAGTAGAGAGGCCATATACAGTAGAGAGGCTATATACAGTAGAGAGGCTATATACAGTAGAGAGGCTATATACAGTAGAGAGGTTATATACAGTAGAGAGGCTATATACAGTAGAGAGGCTATATACAGTAGAGAGGCTATATACAGTAGAGAGGATATATACAGTAGTGATGCTATATACAGTAGAGAGGCTATATACAGTAGAGAGGTTATATACAGTAGAGAGGCTATATACAGTAGAGAGGCTATATACAGTAGAGAGGCTATATACAGTAGAGAGGATATATACAGTAGTGATGCTATATACAGTAGAGAGGCTATATACAGTAGAGAGGCTATATGCAGTAGAGAGGCTATATACAGTAGAGAGGCTATATACAGTAGTGAGGCTATATACAGTAGTGATGCTATATACAGTAGAGAGGCTATATACAGTAGTGAGGCTATATACAGTAGAGAGTCTATATACAGTAGTGAGGCTATATACAGTAGTGAGGCTATATACAGTAGAGGCCATATACAGTAGAGAGGCCATATACAGTAGAGAGGCTATATACAGTAGAGGCCATATACAGTAGAGAGGCTATATACAGTAGAGAGGCTATATACAGTAGAGAGGCTATATACAGTAGTGAGGTTATATACAGTAGTGAGGCTATATACAGTAGAGAGGCTATATACAGTAGAGAGGCTATATACAGTAGAGAGGCTATATACAGTAGAGAGGCCATATACAGTAGAGAGGCTATATACAGTAGAGAGGCTATATACAGTAGAGAGGTTATATACAGTAGAGAGGCTATATACAGTAGAGAGGCTATATACAGTAGAGAGGCCATATACAGTAGAGAGGCTATATACAGTAGAGAGGCTATATACAGTAGAGAGGCTATATACAGTAGAGAGGCTATATACAGTAGTGAGGCTATATACAGTAGAGAGGCTATATACAGTAGTGATGCTATATACAGTAGAGAGGCTATATACAGTAGAGAGGCTATATACAGTAGAGAGGCTATATACAGTAGAGAGGCCATATACAGTAGAGAGGCTATATACAGTAGAGAGGTTATATACAGTAGTGAGGCTATATACAGTAGAGAGGCTATATACAGTAGAGAGGTTATATACAGTAGTGAGGCTATATACAGTAGAGAGGCTATATACAGTAGAGAGGCTATATACAGTAGAGAGGCTATATACAGTAGAGAGGCCATATACAGTAGAGAGGCTATATACAGTAGAGAGGCTATATACAGTAGAGAGGCCATATACAGTAGAGAGGCCATATACAGTAGAGAGGCTATATACAGTAGTGAGGACATATACAGTAGAGAGGCTATATACAGTAGAGAGGCTATATACAGTAGAGAGGCTATATACAGTAGAGAGGCTATATACAGTAGAGTGGCCATATACAGTAGAGAGGCTATATACAGTAGAGAGGCTATATACAGTAGAGAGGCCATATACAGTAGAGAGGCTATATACAGTAGAGAGGCTATATACAGTAGAGAGGCCATATACAGTAGAGAGGCTATATACAGTAGAGAGGCTATATACAGTAGAGAGGCCATATACAGTAGAGTGGCTATATACAGTAGAGAGGCTATATACAGTAGAGAGGCTATATACAGTAGAGAGGCCATATACAGTAGAGTGGCCATATACAGTAGAGAGGCTATATACAGTAGAGGCCATATACAGTAGAGAGGCTATATACAGTAGAGAGGCCATATACAGTAGAGAGGCCATATACAGTGGAGGCTATATATTTTTGTATTTTTTTATTTTACCTTTATTTAACCAGGTAGGCAAGTTGAGAACAAGTTCTCATTTACAATTGCGACCTGGCCAAGATAAAGCAAAGCAGTTCGACAGATAAAACGACACAGAGTTACACATGGAGTAAAAACAAACATACAGTCAATAATGCAGTATAAACAAGTCTATATACAATGTGAGCAAATGAGGTGAGAAGGGAGGTAAAGGCAAAAAAGGCCATGATGGCAAAGTAAATACAATATAGTAAGTAAAGTACTGGAATGGTAGTTTTGCAATGGAAGAAAGCGCAAAGTAGAAATAAAAATAATGGGGTGCAAAGGAGCAAAATAAATAAATAAATAAAAATTAAATACAGTTGGGAAAGAGGTAGTTGTTTGGGCTAAATTATAGGTGGGCTATGTACAGGTGCAGTAATCTGTGAGCTGCTCTGACAGTTGGTGCTTAAAGCTAGTGAGGGAGATAAGTGTTTCCAGTTTCAGAGATTTTTGTAGTTCGTTCCAGTCATTGGCAGCAGAGAACTGGAAGGAGAGGCGGCCAAAGAAATAATTGGTTTTGGGGGTGACTAGAGAGATATACCTGCTGGAGCGTGTGCTACAGGTGGGAGATGCTATGGTGACCAGCGAGCTGAGATAAGGGGGGACTTTACCTAGCAGGGTCTTGTAGATGACATGGAGCCAGTGGGTTTGGCGACGAGTATGAAGCGAGGGCCAGCCAACGAGAGCGTACAGGTCACAATGGTGGGTAGTATATGAGGCTTTGGTGATAAAACGGATTGCACTGTGATAGACTGCATCCAATTTGTTGAGTAGGGTATTGGAGGCTATTTTGTAAATGACATCGCCAAAGTCGAGGATTGGTAGGATGGTCAGTTTTACAAGGGTATGTTTGGCAGCATGAGTGAAGGATGCTTTGTTGCGAAATAGGAAGCCAATTCTAGATTTAACTTTGGATTGGAGATGTTTGATATGGGTCTGGAAGGAGAGTTTACGGTCTAACCAGACACCTAAGTATTTGTAGTTGTCCACGTATTCTAAGTCAGAGCCGTCCAGAGTAGTGATGTTGGACAGGCGGGTAGGTGCAGGTAGCGATCGGTTGAAGAGCATGCATTTAGTTTTACTTGTATTTAAGAGCAATTGGAGGCCACGGAAGGAGAGTTGTATGGCATTGAAGCTTGCCTGGAGGGTTGTTAACACAGTGTCCAAAGAAGGGTCGGAAGTATACAGAATGGTGTCGTCTGCGTAGAGGTGGATCAGGGACTCACCAGCAGCAAGAGCGACCTCATTGATGTATACAGAGAAGAGAGTCGGTCCAAGAATTGAACCCTGTGGCACCCCCATAGAGACTGCCAGAGGTCCGGACAGCAGACCCTCCGATTTGACACACTGAACTCTATCAGAGAAGTAGATGGTGAACCAGGCGAGGCAATCATTTGAGAAAACAAGGCTGTCGAGTCTGCCGATGAGGATATGGTGATTGACAGAGTCGAAAGCCTTGGCCAGATCAATGAATACGGCTGCACAGTAATGTTTCTTATCGATGGCGGTTAAGATATCGTTTAGGACCTTGAGCGAGGCTGAGGTGCACCCATGACCAGCTCTGAAACCAGATTGCATAGCAGAGAAGGTATGGTGAGATTCGAAATGGTCGGTAATCTGTTTGTTGACTCGGCTTTCGAAGACCTTAGAAAGGCACGGTAGGATAGATATAGGTCTGTAGCAGTTTGGGTCAAGAGTGTCCCCCCCTTTGAAGAGGGGGATGACCGCAGCTGCTTTCCAATCTTTGGGAATCTCAGACGACATGAAAGAGAGGTTGAACAGGCTAGTAATAGGGGTGGCAACAATTTCGGCAGATAATTTTAGAAAGAAAGGGTCCAGATTGTCTAGCCCGGCTGATTTGTAGGGGTCCAGATTTTGCAGCTCTTTCAGAACATCAGCTGAATGGATTTGGGAGAAGGAGAAATGGGGAAGGCTTGGGCGAGTTGCTGTTGGGGGTGCAGTGCTGTTGTCCGGGGTAGGAGTAGCCAGGTGGAAAGCATGGCCAGCCGTAGAAAAATGCTTATTGAAATTCTCAATTATGGTGGATTTATCAGTGGTGACAGTGTTTCCTATCTTCAGTGCAGTGGGCAGCTGGGAGGAGGTGTTCTTATTCTCCATGGACTTTACAGTGTCCCAGAACTTTTTTGAGTTAGTGTTGCAGGAAGCAAATTTCTGCTTGAAAAAGCTAGCCTTGGCTTTTCTAACTGCCTGTGTATAATGGTTTCTAGCTTCCCTGAACAGCTGCATATCACGGGGCTGTTTGATGCTAATGCAGAACGCCATAGGATGTTTTTGTGTTGGTTAAGGGCAGTCAGGTTTGGGGAGAACCAAGGGCTATATCTGTTCCTGGTTCTAAATTTCTTGAATGGGGCATGTTTATTTAAGATGGTTAGGAAGGCATTTAAAAAAAATATCCAGGCATCCTCTACTGACGGGATGAGATCAATATCCTTCCAGGATACCCCGGCCAGGTCGATTAGAAAGGCCTGCTCGCAGAAGTGTTTCAGGGAGCGTTTTACAGTGATGAGTGGAGGTCGTTTGACCGCTGACCCATTACGGATGCACGCAATGAGGCAGTGATCGCTGAGATCTTGGTTGAAGACAGCAGAGGTGTATTTAGAGGGGCGGTTGGTTAGGATGATATCTATGAGGGTGCCCGTGTTTAAGGCTTTGGGGAGGTACCTGGTAGGTTCATTGATAATTTGTGTGAGATTGAGGGCATCAAGTTTAGATTGTAGGATGGCTGGGGTGTTAAGCATGTTCCAGTTTAGGTCGCCTAGCAGCACGAACTCTGAAGATAGATGGGGGGCAATCAGTTCACATATGGTGTCCAGAGCACAGCTGGGGGCAGAGGGTGGTCTATAGCAGGCGGCAACGGTGAGAGACTTGTTTTTAGAGAGGTGGATTTTTAAAAGTAGAAGTTCAAATTGTTTGGGTACAGACCTGGATAGTAGGACAGAACTCTGCAGGCTATCTTTGCAGTAGATTGCAACACCGCCCCCTTTGGCAGTTCTATCTTGTCTGAAAATGTTGTAGTTTGGAATTAAAATGTCTGAATTTTTGGTGGTCTTCCTATATATAGTAGAGAGCCTATATACAGTAGAGAGGCAATATACAGTAGAGAGGCTATATACAGTAGTGAGGCTATATACAGTAGAGACCATATAGAGTAGAGAGGCTATATACAGTAGTGAGGCTATATACAGTAGAGAGGCTATATACAGTAGAGAGGCCATATACAGTAGAGTGGCCATATACAGTAGAGAGGCTATATACAGTAGAGAGGCTATATACAGTAGAGAGGCTATATACAGTAGAGAGGCCATATACAGTAGAGAGGCCATATACAGTAGAGAGGACATATACAGTAGAGAGGCTATATACAGTAGAGAGGCTATATACAGTAGAGAGGCTATATACAGTAGTGAGACCATATACAGTAGAGAGGCCATATACAGTAGAGAGGCTATATACAGTAGTGAGGACATATACAGTAGAGAGGCTATATACAGTAGTGAGGACATATACAGTAGTGATGCCATATACAGTAGAGAGGCTATATACAGTAGAGAGGCTATATACAGTGGAGGCTATATATAGTAGAGAGGCTATATACAGTAGAGAGGCAATATACAGTAGAGAGGCTATATACAGTAGTGAGGCTATATACAGTAGAGACCATATAGAGTAGAGAGGCTATATACAGTAGTGAGGCTATATACAGTAGAGAGGCTATATACAGTAGTGAGGCTATATACAGTAGAGAGTCTATATTCAGTAGTGAGGCTATATACAGTAGAGAGGCAATATACAGTAGAGAGGCTTTATACAGTAGTGAGGCTATATACAGTAGAGACCATATAGAGTAGAGAGGCTATATACAGTAGAGAGGCTATATACAGTAGAGAGGCTATATACAGTAGAGAGGCTATATACAGTAATGAGGATATATACAGTAGAGAGGCTATATACAGTAGCGAGGCTATAACAGTAGAGAGGCTATGTACAGTAGAGAGGCTATATACAGTAGTGAGGCTATATACAGTAGACAGGCTATATACAGTAGAGAGGCTATATACAGTAATGAGGCTATATACAGTAGAGAGGCTATATACAGTAATGAGGCTATATACAGTAGAGAGGCTATATACAGTAATGAGGCTATATACAGTAGAGAGGCTATATACAGTAGCGAGGCTATAACAGTAGAGAGGCTATGTACAGTAGAGAGGCTATATACAGTAGTGAGGCTATATACAGTAGACAGGCTATATACAGTAGAGAGGCTATATACAGTAATGAGGCTATATACAGTAGAGAGGCTATATACAGTAGCGAGGCTATAACAGTAGAGAGGCTATGTACAGTAGAGAGGCTATATACAGTAGACAGGCTATATACAGTAGAGAGGCTATATACAGTAGACAGGCTATATACAGTAGAGAGGCTATATACAGTAGAGAGGCTATATACAGTAGACAGGCTATATACAGTAGAGAGGCTATATACAGTAGAGAGGCTATGTATAGTAGAGAGGCTATATACAGTAGCGAGACTATAACAGTAGCAGAGTAGCAGCAGTGTAAAAGAGGGGTTGGAGGTACGGGACAATGCAAATAGTCCGGGTAGCAATTTGATTACCTGTTCAGGAGTCTTATGGCTTGGGGGTAAAAGCTGTTGAGAAGCCTTTTGTTCTGAGGCTTGGCACTCCAGTATCGCTTGCCATGCGGTAGTAGAGAGAACAGTCTATGACTGGGGTGACTGGGGTCTTTGACAGTTTTTAGGGCCTTCCTCTGACACCACCTGGGGTAGAGGTCCTGGATGGTAGTCAGCTTAGCCCCAGTGATATACTGGGCTGTACGCACTACCCTCTGTAGTGCCTTGCGGTCGGAGGCCGAGCAATTGCCGTACCAGGCAGTGATGCAACCAGTCAGGATGCTCTCGATGTTGCAGCTGTAGAACCTTTTGAGGATCTCAGGACCCATCATCGTTTTAGTTTCCTGAGGGGGAATAGGCTTTGTCGTGTCCTCTTCACAACTGTCATGTTGTTATATGTTTGGACCTATCTAGTTTGTTGGTGATGTGGACACCAAGGAACTTGAAACTCTTAACCTGCTCCACTACAGCCCCTTCGATGAGAATGGGGGCGTGCTCGGTCCTCCTTTTCCTGTAGTCCACAATCATATCCTTTGTCTTAATTACGTTGAGGGATAGGGTTGTTATTCTGGCACCACCCGGCCAGGTCTCTGACCTCCTCCGTATAGGCTGTCTCATCGTTGTCGGTGATCAGGCCTACCGCTGTTGTGTCATCTGCAAACTTAATGATGGTGTTGGAGTCGTGCCTGGCCACACAGTCGTGCGTGAACAGGGAGTACAGGAGGGGACTGAGCATGCACCCCTGAGGGGCTCCAGTGTTGAGGATAAGCGTGGCTACGTGTGTTGCTACTTACCCTCACCACCTGGGGGCGGCCCGTCAGGAAGTCCAGGATCCAGTTGCAGAGGGAGGTGTTTAGTCCCAGGATCCTTAGCTTAGTGATGAGCTTTGAGGGTACTATGGTGTTGAACGCTGAGCTGTAGTCAATAAATAGTATTCTCATGTAGGTGTTCCTTTTGTCCAGGTGGGAAAGGGCAGTGTGGAGTGCAATAGAGATTGCATAATCTGTAGATCTGTTTTGGCGGTATGGAAATTGGGGTGGGTCTAGGGTTTCTGGGATAATGGAGTTGATGTGAGCTATTACCAGCCTTTCTAAGCACTTCATGGATACGGACGTGAGTGCTACGGGTCTGTAGTCATTTAGGCAGGTTGCCTTCATGTTCTTGGGCACAGGGTCTATGGTGGTCTGCTGGAAACATGTTGGTATTACAGACTCAATCAGGGGCATGTTGAAAATGTCAGTGAAGACACCTCCCAGTTTGTCAGCACATGCCCAGAGCACACGTCTTGTTAATCCATCTGGCCCCGCAGCTTTGTGAATGTTGGCCTGTTTAAAGGTCTTACTGACGTCGGCTACAGAGAGCGTGATCACACAGTCATCCGGAACAGCTGATGCTCTCATGCATGCCTCAGTGATCAGTGGTCACTGGTCAGTTCGCGGCTGTGCTTCCCTTTGTAGTCTGTAATAGTTTGAAAGCCCTGCCACATAAGACGAGCGTCGGAGCCGGTGTAGTACAATTCAATCTTAGCCCTGTATTGACGCTTTGCCTGTTTGATGGTTCGTCTGAGGACATAGCAGGATTTCTTATAAGCTTCCGGGTTGGAGTCCCGCACATTGAAAGTGGCAGCTCTACCCTTTAGCTCAGTGCGAATGTTGCCTGTAATCTATGGCTTCTGGTCGGGGTATGTACGTACAGTCACTGTGGGGACGACGTCCTCGATGCACTTATTGATAAAGCCAGTGACTGATGTGGTGTAGTCCTCAATGCCATCGGAAGAATCCCGGATCATATTCCAGTCTGTGATAGCAAAACAGTCCTGTAGTTTAGCATCTGCTTCATCTGACCACATCTGACCACAGTCACTGTTGCTTTCTGCTTTCATTTTTGCTTGTAAGCAGGAATCAGGAGGATATAATTAGGGTCAAATGTATCAAATTGAGGGTGAGGGAGAGCTTTGTACTCGTCTCTGTGTGTGGAGTACAGGTGATCTAGGATTTTTTCCCCCTCTAGTTGTGCAGTTAGTATAGCTGAAAACTCTCTAGGCATTTAACATGTTGATAGAAATGAGGTAAACTGATTTACAGTGGCTTGCGATAAGTATTCCCCCCCTTGGCATCTTTCCTATTTTGTTGCCTTACAACCTGGAATTAAAATAGATTTTTTATTGTGAAACAAACAAGAAATAAGACCCCAAAAAAACAGAAACCTTGAGCGTGCATAACTATTCACCTCCCCAAAGTCAATACTTTGTAGAGCAACCTTTTGCAGCAATTACAGCTGCAAGTCTCTTGAGGTATGTCTCTATAAGCTTGGCACATCTAGAAACTGGGATGTATGCCCATTCATCAAGGCAAAACTGTTCCAGCTCCTTCAAGTTGGATGGGTTCCGCTGGTGTACAGCAAGTCATACCACAGATTCTCAATTGGATTGAGGTCTGGGCTTTGACTAGGCCATTCCAAGACATTTAAATGTTTCCCCTTAAACCACTTGAGTGTTGCTTTAGCAGCATGCTTAGGGTCCTTGTCCTGCTGGAAGGTGGAACTCCTTCCCAGTCTCAAATCTCTGGAAGACAAACAGGTTTCCATCAAGAATTTCCCTGTATATAGCATCATCAGTCATTCCTTCAATTCTGACCAGTTTCCCTGCCGATGAAGACATCCCCACAGCATGATGCTGCCACCACCATGCTACACTGTGGGGATGGTATTCTCGGGGTGATGAGAGGTGTTGGGTTTGCCCCAGACATAGGGTTTCCTTAATGGCCAAAAAGCTACATTTTAGTCTCATCTGACCAGAGTACCTTTTTCCATATGTTTGGGGACTCTCCAACATGCCTTTTGGTGAGCACCAAACGTGTTTGCTTATTTTTTACTTTTTTTGTTGCCTTTTGACAAACACCAAGCTTGTTTGTTTATTTTTTGTCTTTAAGCAATGGCTTTTTTCTGGCCACTCTTTCGTAAAGCCCAGCTCTGTGGAGTGTACGGCTTAAAGTGGTCCTATGGACTCCAGTCTCTGATGTGGAGCTTTGCAGCTCCTTCAAAGTTATCTTTGGTCCCTTTGTTGCCTCTCTGATTAATGCCCTCCTTGCCTGGTCCATGAGTTTTGGTGGGCGGCCCTCCCTCCTTTGTTGCGTTGCCATATTCTTTAAAATTTTTATAATGGATTTAATGGTGCGCCGTGGGATGTTCAAAGTTTTGGATCGTTTTTTAATACCCAACCCTGATCTGTACGTCTCCACAACCTGCCTTTCATGACAGGTTTATATATACTGAGATCATGTGACAGATCATGTGACACTTAGATTGTGCTGCCTCTTGGTGAGCGGTTTCCTGTTTGCTCATTTCTTTACACAGCTGACTGTCTTAGTGCCAGCATCCATCTGTGGTGGTAAATAAACAGCCAAGAAAAATATAGATGAAAACTCTCTAGGCAAGTAGTGTGGTCTGAAGCTTATCATAAAATCTATACTTCAGGCGAGCAAAATCTAAAGACTTCCTTAGATTTTGTGCACCAGCTGTTGTTTACAAATATGCACAGATCCCCCATCATCCCCTCATCCTTCTTTTTACCAGAGTGTGCTGTTCTATCCTGCCGGTGCAGCGTGTATCCCGCTAGCTGAATATCCATGTCATCATTCAGCCACAATTCCGTGAAACATAAGATGTTACAGTTTTTGATGTCCCGTTGGTAGGATATTCGTGATCGTACCTCGTCTAATTTATTGTCCAATGATTGTATTTTGGCAAGTAATACTGACAGTAACGGCAGCTTTCCCACTTGGCGGATCCTTACGAGGCACCCCGCTCTGTGACCTCTGTACCTGCGTCTCTTCCTCTTGCCAATGACGGGGCCTTGTCGGGTGTTCGAAGTACATCCTGTGCGTCTAATCCGAGGTGAGGGATCTCTGTCCTGATATCTAAAAGTTCTTTGTCTAATCCGAGGTGAGTGTTCGCTGTCCTGATATCCAGAAGCTCTTTGTCTAATCCGAGGTGAGTGACGCTGTCCTAATATCCAGAAGCTCTTTGTCTAATCCGAGGTGAGTGATCTCTGTCCTAATATCCAGAAGCTCTTTGTCTAATCCGAGGTGAGTGATCTCTGTCCTGATATCCAGAAGCTCTTTGTCTAATCCGAGGTGAGTGATCGCTGTCCTGATATCCAGAAGCTCTTTGTCTAATCGGAAGGGGGTGATCGCTGTCCTGATATCCAGAAGCTCTTTGTCTAATCCGAGGTGAGTGATCGCTGTCCTGATATCCAGAAGCTCTTTGTCTAATCCGAGGTGAGTGATCGCTGTCCTGATATCCAGAAGCTCTTTGTCTAATCCGAGGTGACTGATTGCTGTCCTGATATCCAGAAGCTCTTTGTCAAATCCGAGGTGACTGATCGCTGTCCTGATATCCAGAAGCTCTTTGTCAAATCCGAGGTGACTGATCGCTGTCCTGATATCCAGAAGCTCTTTGTCTAACCCGAGGTGACTGATTGCTGTCCTGATATCCAGAAGCTCTTTGTCTAATCCGAGGTGACTGATCGCTGTCCTGATATCCAGAAGCTCTTTGTCTAATCCAAGGTGAGTGATCTCTGTCCTGATATCCAGAAGCTCTTTGTCTAATCCGAGGTGAGTGATTGCTATCCTGATATCCAGAAGCTCTTTGTCTAATCCGAGGTGAGTGATCGCTGTCCTGATATCCAGAAGCTCTTTGTCTAATCCGAGGTGAGTGATCGCTGTCCTGATATCCAGAAGCTCTTTGTCTAACCCGAGGTGACTGATTGCTGTCCTGATATCCAGAAGCTCTTTGTCTAATCCGAGGTGACTGATCGCTGTCCTGATATCCAGAAGCTCTTTGTCTAATCCAAGGTGAGTGATCTCTGTCCTGATATCCAGAAGCTCTTTGTCTAATCCGAGGTGAGTGATCGCTGTCCTGATATCCAGAAACTCTTTGTCTAATCCGAGGTGAGTGATCGCTGTCCTGATATCCAGAAGCTCTTTGTCTAATCCGAGGTGAGTGATCGCTGTCCTGATATCCAGAAGCTCTTTGTCTAATCCAAGGTGAGTGATCTCTGTCCTGATATCCAGAAGCTCTTTGTCTAATCCGAGGTGAGTGATCGCTGTCCTGATATCCAGAAGCTCTTTGTCTAATCCGAGGTGAGTGATCTCTGTCCTAATATCCAGAAGCTCTTTGTCTAATCTGAGGTGAGTGATCTCTGTCCTGATATCCAGAAGCTCTTTGTCTAATCCGAGGTGAGTGATCTCTGTCCTAATATCCAGAAGCTCTTTGTCTAATCCGAGGTGAGTGATCTCTGTCCTGATATCCAGAAGCTCTTTGTCTAATCCGAGGTGAGTGATCTCTGTCCTAATATCCAGAAGCTCTTTGTCTAATCCAAGGTGAGTGATCTCTGTCCTGATATCCAGAATCTCTTTGTCAAATCTGAGGTGACTGATCGCTGTCCTGATATCCAGAAGCTCTTTGTCTAATCGGAGGGGGGTGATCTCTGTCCTGATATCCAGAATCTCTTTGTCTAATCCGAGGTGACTGATCGCTGTCCTGATATCCAGAAGCTCTTTGTCTAATCGGAGGGGGGTGATCTCTGTCCTAATATCCAGAAGCTCTTTGTCTAATTATTTTTTGTCGTAAAATACGTTGGCAGAAACATTATGTACAAAATAAGTTTCAAATAACGCTGGAAAAACCCACATAACAGCACAATTGGTTGGGCGCCCGTAAAACTGCTGCCATTTCATCCTGCACCATTTTAACACATGGTTCAGTTTATGAAGGGGGTCTCAGGAGGTCTGGGTACTGTATATGTGGTTCAGTCTATGATGGGGGTCTCAGGAGGTCTGTGTACATGTTTCCTCCTTCAGTTCCTCCTGTTCCCCGGGGTAGTGTGACCCCAGATTATATGATATGGGGCATGTTCTTCACACACACACACCACACATATGCACACACACATACACACAGATTGACCACCCAACGCCCAGGGTATAACCAGGGGTGGAAAGAAATGACATGTCTGAACTATCCTAATCAAGGACAAGTCCTGTTAGTTTAATGCCATTTTACTCAGTAGAAGTCCTGTTAGTTTAATGCCATTTTACTCAGTAGAAGTCCTGTTAGTTTAATGACATTTTACTCAGTAGAAGTCCTGTTAGTTTAATGCCATTTTACTCAGTAGAAGTCCTGTTAGTTTAATGACATTTTACTCAGTAGAAGTCCTGTTAGTTTAATGACATTTTACTCAGTAGAAGTCCTGTTAGTTTAATGACATTTTACTCAGTAGAAGTCCTGTTAGTTTAATGACATTTTACTCAGTAGAAGTCCTGTTAGTTTAATGACATTTTACTCAGTAGAAATCCTGTTAGTTTAATGACATTTTACTCAGTAGAAGTCCTGTTAGTTTAATGACATTTTACTCAGTAGAAGTCCTGTTAGTTTAATGCCATTTTACTCAGTAGAAGTCCTGTTAGTTTAATGACATTTTACTCAGTAGAAGTCCTGTTAGTTTAATGACATTTTACTCAGTAGAAGTCCTGTTAGTTTAATGCCATTTTACTCAGTAGAAGTCCTGTTAGTTTAATGCCATTTTACGCAGTAGAAGTCCTGTTAGTTTAATGCCATTTTACTCAGTAGAAGTCCTGTTAGTTTAATGCCATTTTACTCAGTAGAAGTCCTGTTAGTTTAATGACATTTTACTCAGTAGAAGTCCTGTTAGTTTAATGCCATTTTACTCAGTAGAAGTCCTGTTAGTTTAATGACATTTTACTCAGTAGAAGTCCTGTTAGTTTAATGCCATTTTACTCAGTAGAAGTCCTGTTAGTTTAATGACATTTTACTCAGTAGAAGTCCTGTTAGTTTAATGACATTTTACTCAGTAGACGTAAAACTACTGGTGTAAAAGTGAAAAGAAGCTCATTTAATACGAAATTAAGCTAAATTTAGCCGTTCACGCTATTTTCCTCACTCATTCACTCCCTCTTTACATCACTCCCTCCCTCTCTCTCTCCCTCACTCACAAACTCCCTCTTTCCCTCACTCACTCACACACTCACTCACTTACTCACCCATACAATGACAAATGGTGAGTGCCAAAGCACACAGGACTTACCTAAAGAACTTGATATCAAATTAACCCTGGAGGCGACAACAGAACATCATGGAAATACTGTACAAATGAATGAGCAAACCCTCCTAAAAAAAAGAGATTTGGCTGTAGATGTTGCATTAGATTGATAATCTATATATCTAATATCTAATGTATCCATCAGCAAAGAAACAAAGGAACTCTGTTCTAGAGCCTTCACTTCACCTCAGAAATTGCTGTTCGGGTTTCGGCAGGAACTGATTTTCAAAGTGAATCAAGACTATCCCAGCTCACTGTACAATGAAGAGCAGTGTAACAATGCTAAACGGAAGCTCATAGGTCGACAGTGGTAGGGGCCCTGTGTTCACTTTGAGGGACCAGCTTCTTAATGTATGGAAAGGAATGAAACAAATCCATCTTGTCTGGCACACAGGCAAGGTACTCGTCCAGCTCCCTTATACCTTTTGATCCTTTTGGTCATCAGTGATGAGGAGAAATCTTCTTCGTCAGATTTGATGCTCTGTCTCGTCCTCGTCCTCGTCAGTGTGTCAAGATTATGCTTTGGGTAGATCAAACCTGTAGAGTGACAAATACGCATTGTGACAAATACGCAAATACGCATTACCCATTGAATATTTGTGCAAATTCTGCTTCATGTGGCAACTTAGTTCCTCATATCACTGACATGTCTTTGTCTCCATGTCTTTCTGTACCTATTGTGTATTACTCACACAGTTATATGCACAATTAGACTTACAGAGTCTCTGTGTAAATTAGGATCAAGATGGTCTAAATGCCAAACAAAGTACAAAACCTAGGTCTAAACACTGTATGTCATGGCCAGGCAAGCTAACGTTAACTAGTACACTTAGCTAGACATTACCCTGCTGTTGTTAGCTAGCCCAGATAACTTACATGGCTAGCTAGCTAGCCACCACCACACATAGTGACATCGAAGTGCTAGCTGTAATAGCGATCATCATCAGGTGGTGGTTAGCCATGTAGCTAACTAGCTAATTTAGCTGAAAGGATAGCTTGCTAACGGTAGCATGCTGGACAACTAGGCTAACGCTAATGTACCTAAGTTAGACTATTCGAAAGCTAGCTGCTAGCTTATACCAGCTGCTAAAGCCATCCATAGCTAAATGTTTGATCATTAATAGCTGGCTAGTTATCGCTCCTGTACTCCCTGTTCATCCACGACTGCGTGGCCATGCCTCCAACCCAATCATCAAGTTTGCAGACAACACAACAGTAGTGGACTTGATTACCAACAACAATGAGACCACCTACAGGGAGGAGGTGAGGGCACTCGGAGTGGGGTGTCAGGAAAATAAACTCTCACTCAAGGTCAACAAAACAAAGGAGATTATCGTGGACTTCAGGAAACAGCAGAGGGAGCACAACCCTATCTACATCGACGGGACAGTAGTGGAGAAGGTGGAAAGTTTTAAGTTCCTGGACGTACACATCACAGACAAACTGAAATGGTCCACCCACACAGACAGTGTGGTGAAGAAGGCGCAACAGCTCCTCTTCAACCTCAGGAGGCTGAAGAAATGTGGCTTGTCACCTAAAACCCTCAGAAACTTTTAAAGATGCACAATCGAGAGCATCCTGTCGGGACTGGTACAGCAACTGCACTGCCCACAACCGCAAGGCTCTCCAGAGAGTGGGTGTAAACTACCTGCCCTCCAGGACAACAACAGCACCGATGTCATAGGAAGGCCAAAAAGATCATCAAGGATAACAACCACCCGAGCCACTACCAGTTCACCCCTTTACCATCCAGAAGGCGAGGTCAGTACAGGTGCATCAAAGCAGAGAGACTGAAAAACAGCTTCTATGTCAAGGCCATCAGACTGTTAAAACCTCTTAGGGATCGCGAACCGCTAGCGGGACACTTTTCGACAACATCTGGTGAAACATCTGGTGAAATTGGAGCATGCCAAATTCAATTTACAAAATCGTAATATTAAACATTCATGAACATACAAGTGTCTTACATCATTTAAAAGATTCTTGATAATCCAAAAGCCAGTGACTCAGCCCCTGTAATAGGGTTAGAGGCAGAGAATCCCAGTGGAGAGAGGGGAACCGGCCAGGCAGAGACAGCAAGGGCGGTTCGTTGCTCCAGTGCCTTTCCGTTCACCTTCACACTCCTGGGCCAGACTAAACTCAATCATATGACCGGCCGCCCCTCATCGCCTGGTTCCTCTCTAGGTTTCGTCCTAGGTTTTGGCCTTTCTAGGGAGTTTTTCCTGTAGAAACTTCAGAGTGTTTTCTATCCAATTATACCAATTATATGCATATCCTGGTTTCTGCGCCTGAGTAACAGGCAGTGTACTTTGGGCACGTCAGTCATCTGGAAATTCAGAGAGGCTGCTGCCTACATACAGACTTGAATCATTGGCCACTTTAATAAATGGATCACTAAGGTTCTCCAGAGAGTGGGGGTAAACTATCACTCTAAGTAATGCCACTTTAATAATGTTTACATATCTCACATTACTCATCTCATACGTATGTGCTGTATTCTATACCATCTATTTCATCTTGCCTACACCGCTCGTTCACCCCTCATCCATAAACCTATATGTACATATTCTCATTCATCCCTTTAGATTTGTGTGTATAAGTTAGTTGTTGTGGAATTTGTTAGATTACTTGTTAGATATTACTGCACTGTCGGGAACTAGATGAACAAGCATTTCGCTACACTCACAATAACATCTGCTAACCATGTGTATGTGACCAATACCATCTGCTAAACACGTGTATGTGACCAATAACATCTGCTAAACATGCGTATGTGACCAATAACATCTGCTAACCATGTGTATGTGACCAATAACATCTGCTAACCATGTGTATGTGACCAATAACATCTGCTAACCATGTGACCAATAACATCTGCTAACCATGTGTATGTGACCAATAACATCTGCTAACCATGTGACCAATAACATCTGCTAAACATGTGTATGTGACCAATAACATCTGCTAACCATGTGTATGTGACCAATAACATCTGCTAACCATGTGTATGTGACCAATAACATCTGCTAACCATGTGACCAATAACATCTGCTAACCATGTGTATGTGACCAATAACATCTGCTAACCACGTGTATGTGACCAATAACATCTGCTAACCATGTGACCAATAACATCTGCTAACCATGTGTATGTGACCAATAACATCTGCTAACCATGTGTATGTGACCAATAACATCTGCTAACCATGTGTATGTGACCAATACCATCTGCTAACCATGTGTATGTGACCAATAACATCTGCTAACCATGTGACCAATAACATCTGCTAACCATGTGTATGTGACCAATAACATCTGCTAACCATGTGTATGTGACCAATACCATCTGCTAACCATGTGACCAATAACATCTGCTAACCATGTGTATGTGACCAATAACATCTGCTAACCATGTGTATGTGACCAATACCATCTGCTAACCATGTGTATGTGACCAATAACATCTGCTAACCATGTGTATGTGACCAATAACATCTGCTAACCATGTGACCAATAACATCTGCTAACCATGTGACCAATAACATCTGCTAACCATGTGACCAATAACATCTGCTAACCATGTGACCAATAACATCTGCTAACCATGTGTATGTGACCAATAACATCTGCTAACCATGTGACCAATAACATCTGCTAACCATGTGACCATTAACATCTGCTAACCATGTGTATGTGACCAATAACATCTGCTAACCATGTGTATGTGACCAATACCATCTGCTAACCATGTGTATGTGACCAATAACATCTGCTAACCATGTGTATGTGACCAATAACATCTGCTAACCATGTGACCAATAACATCTGCTAACCATGTGACCAATAACATGTGATTTTATTTGATCTTACCTCTACAATGTTTCCAGGTTTCTAGGTTACCGTCCTGGGTAAGAAACGTCTTGCATCTCACATCCTGAGCTGAGGAGAACAGTCTCCTCCATCTCCATTGTCTTTCACTCACACCTCTTCTGAATGTCTACCCGACCATCATTATTCAGCTTGATTTGATTGTGTCTGTGTCTGTGTCTGTGTCTGTGTCTGTGTCTGTGTCTGTACGCCGTGTGTCTGTGTCTGTGTCTGTACGCCGTGTGTCTGTGTCTGTGCGTATGCCGTGCGTCTGTGTCTGTGTCTGTGTCTGTGTCGTGTCTCTGTCTGTGCGTACGCCGTGTGTCTGTGTCTGTGTCTGTGCGTACGTCGTGTGTCTGTGTCTGTGCGTCGTGTGTCTGTGTCTGTGCGTTGTGTGTCTGTGTATGTGTCTGTGTCTGTGCGTACCCCGTGTGTCTGTGTCTGTGTCTGTGCATACGTCGTGTGTCTGTGTCTGTGCGTACGTCGTGTGTCTGTGTCTGTGTGTACGTCGTGTGTCTGTGTCTGTGTCTGTGTCTGTACGTCGTGT
>NC_034185.2:6786639-6814139 GCF_002021735.2 Oncorhynchus kisutch | reverse complement strand
GGTAGAGGAGGGGAGGAGGTGGGCTGTTGGAGGGGAAGAGGTGACTAGGGGTAGAGGAGGGGGGTGTTGGAGGGGAGGAGGTGACTAGGGGTAGAGGAGGTGGGCTGTTGGAGGGGAAGAGGTGACTAGGGGTAGAGGAGGTGGGGTGTTGGAGTGGAGGAGGTTGACTATGGGTAGAGGAGGTGGGGTGTTGGAGGAGATGACTAGGGGTAGAGGAGGGGGTGTTGGAGGGGAGGAGGTGACTAGGGGTAGAGGAGTTGGGGTGTTGGAGGGGAGGAGGTGACTAGGGGTAGAGGAGGTGGGCTGGTTGGAGGGGAGGAGGTGACTAGGGTAGAGGAGGTGGGCTGTTGGAGGGGAGGAGGTGACTAGGGGTAGAGGATCAGGTGTTTGAGGGGAGGAGGTGACTAGGGGTAGAGGAGGTGGGCTGTTGGAGGGGAGGAGGTGGATGGGGGTAGAGGAGGGGAGGAGAGACTAGGGGTAGAGGATCAGGTGTTTGAGGGGAGGAGGTGACTAGGGGTAGAGGAGGTGGGCTGTTGGAGGGGAGGAGGTGGATGGGGAGGTAAGTAACCAGGATGTGGATAAGGATGTTTGATATAGTGGTCAGAGGGCCCAGCGTCTTTAATCCACAGGAGATACCTGTGTGTGTGTACAGGAGCATGACCAGGTCTATAACCCCACAGGGGACATCATGGTTGTATCATCATGGTTTTGCAATGGGAATACAAAACAATAGGAGCTTTTCTCATTGGACACGCCCAGGTAGTCCCTCTATCTTTCAGTAAGTTCTCTACCTATCGGGGCCTCTCATGATAATGACCCAGGGCCATTCAGATATAATAGACATCCTGATTCTAGCCTAGAAAACGATTTGTCCTCCACGGTCATTCACTTTATCACCACTACTTTAGACCCCATTTACCCCAGGACATGTGCAGTGGTTTAGCATGTAATTATGAAGGCAGTCTTGAGTATGTTGTCCAGACCCGACAGAGGTAAAGTAACCAACCATCCCCTGAATTATCAGAGGAGGTCATCGGATTCCGTTAGCTGATCGTGCTACCAACAACAGGAATGTTGTTCTGTTGCTAGGTCGGCTCCTTATACCATTTTATAATTATATTAACCATCAGAGGTTACCGGCCAATAACCATTGATTTATATGTACACTAGATGACTGACAGGGGGTGCTGGTTTTGAAGCCACCTCGACTCCACCCCCCCTCCCCCCTCCCCCACCCCACCCCAAAGAGCTTCAATCCACGTAACCTGTTGGTGATATTACTATATTAGCGATAGTGATATCACCGTTCAACATAGACGTTCTATTTTCTCCCGAGATTGCAAAACAATTTGTACGTTGATGCCCATTGGCTATGAATGTTTCAACCTCTGTGTTGAGAAGGCCTGTTTTTACCGTCTGTTCCTGGTCCTAAAATGACACCGACCACGAGGTCTTTGATCAGTCTTTGATCTTCCCACGGGAGATTATAAAGATGATAAATTATAAATTATAAACACACTGGCCACGGTAAGCGACAAAAGGGCGGCAAAACGCAAAAAGTTTTGAAAGTGGCTCGGTTCGTGCTGCTCGCTCCCATGGAAGATGAAATTAGCTGAAGTCTTGAGCGGCCTCTGGGCACGGTTGACCAATGAGCAGAGTTAATCTTGTCAACCAATCAAAACGATGTTTTAATGACAACATTCGAGAGGACAACAACCCGGGGACCGCTGGTCACATGGTCTGAGAGTTTTCCTGCGGTTCAATTGCCCAGATTTCCTGGTTTTATTTAAGGGCTGTGTACTGTAACTTAACACTAGTTCAAAACACCACTCCTTTGCCGCATCAAACCCCCCAAAAAATACATCACTTCCTGTTTGGAAGAGCGAGGATAAAGTGCGATCTGAATCCAATGCGCCTCGTTGGATTTTTGATTATTGTTCTGCTCTTTCAGTGCCGCTCAGGTGAGACACGCCTTTTTGTTTCATGCAGCGCGCCAGAGCAGCTCTTCCCACTGTCGGGAGAAATTAATATATGCTAATTCGTTTCAAACCCACGCCCACAACGGAAGCCAATCATGGCCTCGGATTTGCAGGTGGACGCATTAGAACAGACCCGGGGTCTGTTTCTCTGGCGGCAGACATGCTGAAAGGTTTAGTGTTGTTTCTTCGAAACCAACAACTCAACCAATCAATCAACCTCTGCCTGTGAATAACAACAACCGGTTTTACACGATTTCTGCATTATGAGTGTTCCACAGAGCTATAATGTTTACCAGCTGGGCTGCTCTCTCTCTCTCTCTCTCTCTCTCTGTGTGTCTCTCTCTCTCTCTGTCTCTCTCTCTCTCTCTCTCTCTCTCTGTCTCTCTCTCTCTCTGTGTGTCTCTCTCTCTCTGTCTCTCTCTCTCTCCCTCTCTCTCTCTCCCTCTCTCTGTGTCTCTCTCTCTCCCTCTCTCTCTCTCTCTCTCCCTCTCTCTCTCTCTCTGTGTCTCTCTCTCCCTCTCTCCTCTCTCTCGCTCTCTCTCGCTCTCTCCTCTCCTCTCTCTCTCTCTCCTCTCTCTCTCTCTCTCTCTCTCTCTCTCTCTCTCTCTCTCTCTCTCTCTCTCTCTCTCTCTCTCTCTCTCTCTCTCTCTCTCTCTGTCTCTCTCTCTCTCTCCCTCTCTCTCTCTCTCTCTCTGTGTCTCTCTCTCTCTCTCTCTCCTCCCTCTCTCTCTCTCTCTCTCTCTCTCTCTCTCTTCTCTGTGTCTCTCTCTCTCTCTCCCTCTCTCTCTCTCTCTCTCTCTCTATGTGTCTCTCTCTCTCCCTCTCTCTCTCTTCCCTCTCTCTGTCTGTCTCTCTGTTTCTCTAGGCAGTCCCAGTCTGTTTGTGGCTGCTGGTTTGGCACTGTTCTCCCATGGGGAAAAAGCAGAAACCAACCAAGTACTCTTGTTATCTGTTTTTGAACAGAAACGTTTTTTTTGTGCATTAGGCACATTTTTAACATAGCTTGTGTTTTAACCTTTTCATCGTGAGAGTGAAGTTGTTGTTAGTTGTAGAAAAACACAAAACGTGAAACTTGAGGAATAGTTTTACTACAAAGTTGCTGCTAGTGCTGAGACAGATTGTTTGGGTTGAAGGGTATTTTTCCAGGGATAAGGGTACTGTACTGAGTGTATGAATGTACATTTTAGATGATAGACAGGATTTAGATAGGACAGTGAGGCGATAGCTGTGCGTTAAGTGTACTGTACTATAACAAAGTTGTTATTTTGTGTTTATTTGTCAGGGTTCTGTACTGATACAAGTACATGTTAGATGATATATTCATGATTTAGATACTAAAGTTAGGATTTATTCTCTAAAGTGAGGTGATTGCTGTTGAGTTGACAGCTTCAGGGAGCCCTAGATGGGTCCTCGGAGTCCTTCAGTGAGGTCCTCTGGGGCTGACTAACCTCATGCTTCAGTGCGCTCAACATATTGCCTAACCGACTGCAAATGCGCTTCCCAAATGGCATCCTATTCTCTATTTTAGTGAACTACTTTAGCCCAGGACCCCATAGACCTCTGGTCAACGGTAGTGCACTACATAGGGAATAGGGTGCCGTTTGTGCCGCACATTTCTGACTTACTGACCTGCTTCAACTGACTCCTCTCTCACGTCTCCAGGACTCACGCAGGGCCGTGTAAAAGAGATTTAATGGGAGTAGGAGTTAAGAAAGCAAATGGAAGCCTGCTGAAGAAAGGCCTCCTTTGTGTGTGTGTGTGTGTGTGCGTGCGTGTGTGTGTGTGTGTGTGTGTGTGTGTGTGTGTGTGTGTGTGTGTGTGTGTGTGTGTGAACATCCAGTAGCTATACTTCCTCCCTCCCTGCCGTCCCCTTTCCCTGTACCTCTACCCTCCAGCATGGGTTCTAATAGAAAGCCTACAGTGTAAACCCATACAAACCAAACACCCTACACTTCTGCTTGACTTTGGAAACCTATTTGGAATTTTGAGTTAAACATATATATTGAATGGCCTCTGTGTGACGAAAGTGGATTGATTCCCTCTGGCTCCTCTGAGATCTCTAGGAAATGAGCCCTTGGAGGGCTCTTATGGTAAAACCAATACATCCACCTGAATACATTGGCTGAGTCCCAAATGGGATCCTAGTCTCTACATAGTGCACTACTGTTGATCAGAGTCCTATGAGCACTATGAGTTTTATGAGTCATATGGGCACTATGAGGTCTTTGAGCACTATGAGTCCTGTGAGCACTGTGAGTCCTATGAGCAATATGAGTCCTATGAGTCCTGTGCGTCCTATGAGCACTATGAGTCCTGTGAGCACTATGAGTCCTATGAGCATTATGAGTCTTATAAGCATTATGAGTCCTATGAGCATTATGAGTCCTATGAGCATTATGAGTGATGTGAGCACTGTGAGCACTGTGAGTCCTATGAGCACTGTGAGCACTATGAGCATTATGACCCCTATGAGTCCTATGACCATTATGAGCCCTATGAGCACTGTGAGTTCTATGAGCATTATGAGTCCTATGAGCCTTATGAGTCCTGTGCGTCCTATGATCACTGTGAGCACTGTGAGTCCTGAGCACTATGAGCACTATGAGTTATGTGCGTCCTATGAGCACTATGAGTCCTATGAGCTCTATGAGTCCTATGAGTCATATGAGCACTATAAGCACTACGAGCCTTATGAGCACTATGAGTTATGTGAGTCCTATGAGCTCTATGAGTCCTATGAGTCATATGAGCACTATAAGCACTACGAGCCTTATGAGCACTATGAGCACTACGAGTCCTATGAGCACTATGAGTCCTATGAGCACTATGAGTTCTGTGTGTCCTATGAGCACTATGAGTCCTATGAGTCATATGAGCACTATAAGCACTACGAGTCCTATGAGCACTATGAGTTCTGTGCGTCCTATGAGCACTGTGAGTCCTATGAGCACTATGAGTCCTATGAGCATTATGAGTCCTATGAGCATTATGAGTCCTATGAGCATTATGAGTCATGTGAGCACTGTGAGTCCTATGAGCACGGTGAGTCCTATGAGCATTATGAACCCTATGAGCACTATGAGCATTATGAGTCCTATGAGCACGGTGAGTCCTATGACCATTATGAGTCCTATGAGCATTATGAGTCCTGTGAGCATTATGAGTCCTGTGCGTCCTATGATCACTGTGAGTCCTATAAGCACTATGAGTCCTATGAGCCTTATGAGTCCTGTGAGTCCTATGATCACTGTGAGCACTGTGAGTGCTATGAGTCCTATGAGCACTATGAGTCCTATGAGCACTATGAGTGCTATGAGCATTATGAGTCCTGTGCGTCCTATGATCACTGTGAGTCCTATGAGCACTATGAGTCCTATGACCATTATGAGTCCTATGAGCATTATGAGTCCTATGACCATTATGAGTCCTATGAGCATTATGAGTCCTATGAGCCTTGTGAGTCCTGTGAGTCCTATGATCACTGTGAGCACTGTGAGTGCTATAAGCACTGTGAGCACTGTGAGTGCTATAAGCACTGTGAGTCCTATGAGCATAATGAGCCCTATGAGCACTATGAGTTCTGTGCGTCCTATGAGCACTATGAGTCCTATGAGCTCTAAGCCCACACAGCCCACACAGCCCACACAGCCCACACAGTCCACACAGCCCACACAGTCCACACAGTCCACACAGTCCACACAGCCCACACAGTCCACACAGTCCACACAGCCCACACAGCCCACACAGTCCACACAGTCCACACAGCCCACACAGTCCACACAGACCAGGGGTACAAAAACAACATTCATCCGCCATCTGGCTGAGCTGAGCACTTCAACCGGGGAACCACTCCTGTCCTGACAGACAGACTGACGTCCCACAGGATATAGAGGTGTGTGTGTGTGTGTGAGCGTGTGTGTGTGTGCGTGTTTGTGTGTGTGAGTGTGTTTGTGTGTGCGTGTGAGCGTGTTTGTGTGCGTGCGTGCGTGTGTGTGTGCGTGTGAGCGCGTGCGTGTGTGTGTGCGTGCGTGCGCGCGTGTGTGTGTGTGTGCGTGCGTGCGTGCGTGCGTGCGTGCGTGCGTGCGTGTGTGTGTGTGTGTGTGTGCGTGCGTGTGCGTGTACAGGATAGAGAGAGAAATAACTGATATTATGAAGAGAGAACCGTTTCTGAACAGTGAACAGTGCTGAAAGAAATTAAACTTATATCATGGGAAGGAAAGCAGGAAACAGTTCCCCAGCCAATCAGCTGACTGGCTGGCTGAATAGTATAATTGCATTCTAAAGGACTAGTGTTCTTGTCTGAGTGTTTCAACCAAGGCTGATTTTATCTCAGGGGGAAATGGAACTGTATAAAGCACTGTAATCATCTGATGGAAATTGTATTTTAAATATGTTTATACAGTACAGTACAGTACAGTGCAGTACAGTACAGGACAGTACAGGACAGGACAGGACAGGACAGGACAGTGCAGTACAGTACAGGACAGTACAGGACAGGACAGGACAGTGCAGTGCAGTGCAGTACAGGACAGGACAGGACAGGACAGTGCAGTGCAGTACAGGACAGGACAGGACAGGACAGTGCAGTACAGGACAGGACAGGACAGGACAGTGCAGTGCAGTACAGGACAGGACAGTACAGTACAGGACAGGACAGTGCAGTACAGGACAGGACAGGACAGTGCAGTACAGTACAGTGCAGTACAGTGCAGTACAGTGCAGTACAGTGCAGTACATTACAGTGCAGTACAGTGCAGTGCAGTACAGTACAGTACAGTGCAGTGCAGTGCAGTACAGTGCAGTACAGTTCAGTACAGTGCAGTACAGTACAGTACAGTACATTACAGTACAGTGCAGTGCAGTACAGTACAGTGCAGTACAGTACAGTACATTACAGTACAGTGCAGTGCAGTGCAGTACAGTTCAGTACAGTACAGTGCAGTACAGTACAGTACAGTACAGTGCAGTACAGTACAGTACATTACAGTACAGTGCAGTGCAGTGCAGTACAGTACAGTGCAGTACAGTACAGGATGGCAGCGTACTGAAGGAATGTTAAAGGGCAATTACTCCCTTGACAGTTTGGAGATTACAAAAAGCTGATCGTATTTAAGACACTGTCTTCTACATCAAATGTATGTCTACAGTACATCATAAACCAGACTGTATTGTTACTGTAGGTTTACTGTAGGTTACAGTAGGTTACTGTAGGTTACAGTAGGTTACAGTAGGTTACTGTAGGTTACAGTAGGTACTGTAGGTTACAGTAGGTTACAGTAGGTTACTGTAGGTCGGTTTATAAGGAGACAGGGAGTGAACAAACCTTAAAATTAAAAACAATTCTCTCTCTCCCTCTTAAATCAAATCAAGATAAGTAAGAAATCTCTCTCTCTCTCTCCTCTCTCTCTCTCTCTCCTCTCCCTCTCTCTCTCTCTCTCTCTCTCTCTCCCTCTCCCTCTCCCTCTCCCTCTCTCTCTCTCTCTCTTCCCTCTCCTCTCCCTCTCTCTCCTCTCTCTCTCTCTCTCCCTCTCTCTCTCTCTCTCTCTCTTCTCTCTCTCCTCTCTCTCTCTCCTCTCTCTCTCTCTCTCTCTCTCTCTCTCTTCTCTCTCTCTCCTTCTCTCTCTCTCTCTCCCTCTCCTCTCTCTCTCTCCTCTCTCTCTCTCCCTCTCTCTCTCTCCTCTCCCTCTCTCTCTCTCTCTCTCCCTCTCCCTCTCTCTCTCTCCCTCTCCCTCTCTCTCTCTCTCTCTCTCTCTCTCCCTCTCCCTCTCTCTCTCTCTCTCCCTCTCTCTCTCTCCCTCTCTCTCTCTCTCTCCCTCTCCCTCTCTCTCTCTCTCTCTCTCTCCCTCTCTCTCTCTCCCTCTCTCTCTCTCTCTTGAAGAAGAAGAAGAAGAAGAAGATGAAGAAGTTTAAGCTGCCTATCACTCATTGGTTTTTGCGACCAGTGGACAGCCAGTGAATTATGAGGATCCCAGCCTATAGAATAACAGCTGCATTATGAGGATCCCAGCCTATAGAATAACAGCTGCATTATGAGGATCCCAGCCTATAGAATAACAGCTGCATTATGTGGATCCCAGCCTATAGAATAACAGCTGTTTCAACAAGTTTCATTCGAAAAGACCACGAGTGGGACTTTAAATTCTCAATCTAGTTTGTGCTGATAAAAAAAAAAATGTCCATAGGCCTAAAAGACAAATATTCAAACTCAGTGACTGCCTGCAGGGAGAAAAATTGTAGCGAGGCAGGGGAAAAAGAGGGAGAAGCATCGGGGATAGTCGCATTAGAAGCATCGGGGATAGTCGCATTAGAAGCATCGGGGATAGTCGCATTAGAAGGGGTGGGAGATGAGGAAATGTTGGACGTGCGAGGAGGCATTTCTGAGTCAAATAGGAATTGTTAATTCGACGTTGTCTGCATCTGGGTCTTACCTTCACATCTGATAATAATAAATACACAATGAGTAACAATTACTTGTGCAGGGGTAGGAGGTAATTGAGGTAGATATGTGCATATATTTATTTTATTTTATTTCACCTTTATTTAACCAGGTAGGCTAGTTGAGAACAAGTTCTCATTTGCAACTGCGACCTAACTAGGTGTAATGCTCGAAGAGTGATGGGTGTGGAGTCAGGCGCAGAGAGCAGAGGATTCGGGAAAAACGCTTTAATGTCCGTACAGGAATAGAGTACAAACGAGTGACGCCGAACACAGGCGTAAAACACTCTACCCAAGAACAAACTGGTACAAAACGCCGGACAGCGAAAAACCCAACAATAAACCGGAACACCTCTTGACATAACAGCAAACAAGCCTGCACAAACAAAGGCGGGATAACAGAACTTAAATTACCCAAAAAACCCAACAAGGAACAGGTGAAACCAATTAGACACAACCAAACGAAAAGGGGAAAAAGGGATCGGTGTCAGCTAGTAGACCGGCGACGACGACCGCCGAGCGCCACCCGAACGGGAAGGGGAGCCACCCGAACAGGAAGGGGAGCCACCCGAACGGGAAGGGGAGCCACCCGAACAGGAAGGGGAGCCACCCGAACAGGAAGGGGAGCCACCCGAACAGGAAGAGGAGCCACGTGACACTAGGAATAAAGTGACATGTAATAAACAGTAGCAGCTGCGTAAGTGATGAGTCAAAAAAGGGTCAGTGCAGATAGTTAAATAATTCACCAAATAGCCTCCCGGACTAACTATTTAGCGGTCTTATGGGTTAATGGTAGAAGCTGTTCAGGGTCTTGTTGGTTACAGAGTTGGTGCATTGGTACCGCTTGCTGTGAGGTAGCAGAGAGAACAGTCCATGACTTGGGTGGCTGGAGTCTTTGAAGATTTTCAGGGTTTTCGTCCGACACCGCCTGGTATAGAGGTTCTGAATTTCAGGGGCCCCAGTGATGTACTGAGCAGTACGCACTACCCTCTGTAGTGGCTTGCGGTCTAATGCCATGCAGTTGCCATACCAAGCGGTGATGCAGCATACCAAGATGCTCTCAATGGTGCAGCTGTAGAACATTTTGGGGATCTGAGGGTCCATGACAATCTTTTAGCCTCCTGCGGCGGAAGCGGCATTGTTGTTGTGTGTTTGGACCATGATAGACGCTTGGTGATGTGGACGCCAAGGAACTTCAAGCTCTCAATATGCTCCATTACTACGTTGAGGGGTAGGTTGTTGTTCTGGCACCACACTGCCAGGTCTCTGACCTCCTGCCTATAGGCTGTCTCATCGTTGTTGGTGATCAGGCCTACCACCATCGTGTCATTTGCAAACTTAATGATGGTGTTGGAATCGTGTTTGGCCACGCAGTTGTGGGTGAACAGGGAGTACAGGAGGGAACTAAGCACACACCCCTGAGGGGACCCTGTGTTGAGGGTCAGATGTTGTAGCCTACCCTCACCACCTGGGAGTGACCTTTCAGGAAGTCTAGGACCCAGTTGCACAGGGAGTGGTTCAGTTCCTGGGCCTGAGTTTTTCCAGGTGGCATAGGGTGCAGTGCAGTGGCTATTGCGTAATCCATGGATCTATTAGGATCTGTTAGGATCCATGGATCTGTGCAAATTGTAGCGGGTTGAGGGTGCCAGGTTAAATGGTGGAGGTTATATGGTCCTTGAATAGCCCCTCAAAGCACTTCATGATGACGTAAGTGAGTGTTACAGGGCTATGGTCATTTAGTTCAGTTACCTTCGCTTGCTTGGGTTTCGTAACTATGGTAACAATGCTGGACATCTTGGAGAACGTAGGGGGACGATAGACTGGGATAGGGAGAGATTAAAAATGTCCATAAGCATTCCAGCCAGCTGGTCTGTGCATGTTCTGAAGAAGCTGCTTGGAATGCTGTCCGGACCGGCAGCCTTGCGTGGGTTAGCACATTTGAAAGTCTTAATCTCGTCAGTCACAGAGATCAAGAGACCACATCTTTGTGAGCAGTGGGGGCCCAAATCAGCGGCTCTGTGTTATTCTCCTCAATGTGGGAGAAGATGTTCAACTTATCCGGAAGTGAGGCGTTGGTTTGAAGTTCCTGCCACGTCTCACGTCCAAGCTGTTGAATTGCGACTGTACTGTCCCTGTACTGTTGTTTCGACTCTTTGACCTTACAGAGGTCATAGCTGGTCTGTTTGTATGCATCCATGTTCCCGGTCATCTTGCCGTGGTTAAATGCAGTGGTTTGCGCATTCAGTTTCGCGCAATTACTGCCGTCTATCCACGTTTTTTGGGGTTTGGATATGTTCTGATCGTCACCGTAGGAACAACATCCTCTATGCACTTGCTAATGAACCCAGTGACCGAGTCAGTGTAATTGTCAATGTTATTCACAGAGGCGACCCGAAACATACCCCACTCCACATGATCAAAACAGTCCTGTAACTTATATTCCGATTGGTCATTCCTCTGATGGACAGTCCTTACCATGGGTGCTTCCTTTTTAAATGTCTGTACCAATAGGCTGGGAGCAGCAGGATGGGAGCTTGATCTGATTTGTCAAAGGGAGGGTGGGGGAATCAGCTTGAGAGGGAATGTACACGGCTGTAACAATAGCAGCCAAAACATTTCTCGGAAGGTGATGGGGTCGGCTTTTGATGGTGAGGTATTCCAGATCGGGAGAACAAAAGACTTGAGTTCCTGTATGACAATCACACCATGAGTTATTAATCATGAAACATTCCCCTCCGCCTTTATCTTTCCCGGGGAGTTCTTTCTTCCTGTCCACGCGATGGATTGAGGACCCGGTGGGTTGGATGGATGGAAACAAAATTGAGGAAGAGAGCCAAGTTTCCGTAAAAATGATCATGTTGCAGTCCCTTAGGTCTCTCTGAAAGAAGATCCTCGCCCTGAGCTTGTCTACCTTATTGTCCAGAGATTGTACATTAGCAAGTAATATACTTGGAAGTGGTGGGTAGTTTTCCCTCCTTCTGAGCCTGACTAGGATGCCGGCTCTCCTTCCTCACGTCCGGCAGCGACATTTTGGTAGTCCAAACAAAGTGTCAGGTCCGGGTAATGTCCGATTTTTGGTGAGTGACCACCGATTTAATATTTAGGAGTTCTTGTCGGTTGTAGGAGATGATACCAGAAATGTTCTGAGCTAATAAAGTAAGACAAAAAAAATATTTAAAAAACTGCAAAGTTGACTAGGAGCTAGAAACAGGGCGATCATATATTTTGGTGCCATCATAGAACATTTAGTAACATCTAGTAACATTGTGTATTATCTAGTAACATCTAGTAACATCTAGTAACATTGTGTATTATCTAGTAACATCTAGTAACATCTAGTAACATCGTGTGATGTGAGATGGACATGATTGATTTGTACTCTTGTGACCTGAGAGAGGTAATGGGTGGTGGATACATCCCAAATGGCACCCTATTCCTTATATAGTGCACTACTTTTGACCACAACCCTATGGGAAAAGTAGAGCACTACTTTTGACCACAACCCTATGGGAAAAGTAGTGCTCCACAAAGGGAATAGGGTACCATTTGAGGCGCAGCTGTGTTGTGATGGAAGTGGGATTTCTCCATGTGTTTCACTCCTTGTGGTCAAGCATTTCTTCAACATTCCTTCAGTAGTGCCTCAGTATTTGGAAGCCAAGGCTGTGCTTTGAAATCGATGATTGTAGAACGGCAGGGTATTGGTTGATTGAAACAAGGACAAGGTCACGTCATAGGACCTACTGCTGTGGTATCAGTGGAATCATTAGTTTCAGTGACAGTGACGTTAACTGACACACACGTGCAAGCATGAATGCACAAACATGAAAACACACACAAACACACACCAAAAACACACACACCAAACACACACAGACACAGGGATAGGAATGAGCACCAGTAGCTCCCCCCCCCCCCCTCACTACGAGATACGAGGATTTGATTTAGGATGGTGAAAACTAGTCTTACTGGGATCTGACACATAACGAAAAAGACATTACAGACAAAACTGTGTGTGTGTGTGTGTGTGTGTGTGTCTGTGTGTCTGTGTGTGTGTGTGTGTGTGTGTGTGTGTGTGTGTGTGTGTCTGTGTGTGTGTGTGTGTGTGTGTGTGTGTGTGTGTGTGTGTGTGTGTGTGTGTGTGTGTGTGTGTGTGTGTCTGTGTGTCTGTGTGTGTGTGTGTGTCTGTGTGTCTGTGTGTCTGTGTGTGTGTGTGTGTGTCTGTGTGTCTGTGTGTCTGTGTGTGTGTGTGTGTGTGTGTGTGTGTGTGTGTCTGTGTGTCTGTCTGTGTGTCTGTGTGTGTGTGTGTGTGTGTGTGTGTGTGTGTGTGTGTGTGTGTCTGTGTGTGTGTGTGTGTGTGTGTGTGTGTGTGTGTGTGTGTGTGTGTGTGTGTGTGTGTGTGTGTGTGTGTCTGTGTGTCTGTGTGTCTGTGTGTGTGTGTGTGTGTGTGTGTGTGTGTGTGTGTCTGTGTGTGTGTGTGTGTGTGTGTGTGTGTGTCTGTCTGTGTGTCTGTGTGTCTGTGTGTGTGTGTGTGTGTGTGTGTGTGTGTGTGTGTGTGTGTGTGTGTGTGTGTGTGTGTGTGTGTGTGTCTGTCTGTGTGTGTGTGTGTCTGTGTGTGTGTGTGTCTGTGTGTGTGTGTGTGTGTGTGTGTGTGTGTGTGTGTGTGTGTGTGTGTGTGTGTGGTGTGTGTGTGTGTGTGTGTGTGTGTGTGTGTGTGTGTGTGTGTGTGTGTGTGTGTGTCTGTGTGTGTGTGTGTGTGTGTCTGTCTGTGTGTCTGTGTGTCTGTGTGTGTGTGTGTGTGTGTGTGTGTGTGTGTGTGTCTGTGTGTGTGTGTGTGTGTGTGTGTGTGTGTGTGTGTGTGTCTGTGTGTGTGTGTGTGTGTGTGTGTGTGTGTGTGTGTGTGTGTGTGTGTGTGTGTGTGTGTGTGTGTGTCTGTCTGTGTGTCTGTGTGTCTGTGTGTCTGTGTGTGTGTGTCTGTGTGTGTGTGTGTCTGTCCTGTGTGTGTGTGTGTGTGTGTGTGTGTGTGTGTGTGTGTTGTGTGTGTGTGTGTGTGTGTGTGTGTGTTGTGTGTGTGTGTGTGTGTGTCTGTGTGTGTGTGTGTGTGTCTGTCTGTGTGTCTGTGTGTCTGTGTGTGTGTGTGTGTGTGTGTGTGTGTGTGTGTGTGTGTGTGTGTGTGTGTGTGTGTGTCTGTGTGTCTGTGTGTGTGTGTGTGTGTGTGTGTGTGTGTGTGTGTGTGTGTGTGTGTGTGTGTGTGTGTGTGTCTGTGTGTGTGTGTGTGTGTGTGTGTGTCTGTCTGTGTGTCTGTGTGTCTGTGTGTGTGTGTGTGTGTGTGTGTGTGTGTGTGTGTGTCTGTCTGTGTGTCTGTGTGTCTGTGTGTGTGTGTGTGTGTGTGTGTGTGTGTCTGTGTGTGTGTGTGTGTGTGTGTGTGTGTCTGTCTGTGTGTCTGTGTGTCTGTGTGTGTGTGTGTGTGTGTGTGTGTGTGTGTGTGTGTGTGTGTGTGTGTGTCTGTGTGTGTGTGTGTGTGTGTGTGTGTGTGTGTGTGTGTGTGTGTGTGTGTGTGTGTGTGTGTGTGTGTGTGTGTGTGTGTGTGTGTGTGTCTGTCTGTGTGTCTGTGTGTGTGTGTGTGTGTGTGTGTGTGTGTGTGTGTGTGTGTGTGTGTGTGTGTGTGTGTGTGCGTTTTTAATATATATAAAAAACAAAAAAAATGAGAATTGAAAATGTCTCCTCTACATTGAGCCGAAGGGGGACTGACATGATGTTGACATTAGCCCTAGATTAGATAAAACTAGAGCCTGCAGGACTTGTTTGGTCAACTGTGGTGTTAAAAATGCTGAGCATCTCTTTATCACAAACAGATACCCCCATCTTTACAGCAATTTGACCGCGTCCGTAATGGGCCCGCGGTCAAACGACCACCCCTCATCACTGTCAAACGCTCCTCTAAAACACTTCAGCGAGCAGGCTTTTCTAATCGATTATCCTGGAAGGATATTGACCTCATCCCATCAGTAGAGGATGCCTGGATGTTCTTTAAAAGTGCTTTCCTCACCATCTTAAATAAGCAGGCCACATACAAAAAATGTAGAACCAGGAACAGATATAGCTTCACTCCAGATTTGACTGCCCTTGACCAGCACAAAAAAAATCCTGTGGCGTACTGCATTAGCAGCGAAAAGCCCGATATGCAACTTTTCAGGGAAGTCAGGAATCACAATTCAATACACAGTTAGGAAAGCTAAGGCCAGTTTTTCAAACAGAATTTTGCATCCTGTAGCACTAATTCCAAAACGTTTTGGGACACCGTAAAGTCCATGGAGAATAAGAGCACCTACTCCCAGCTGCCCACTGCACTGAGGCTAGGAACCCCCCCCCCCCCCCCCCATCTTCTGAGATCCCAAAAGATTGGAAATCTGCCGCGGTCATCCCCTCTTCAAAGGAAGAGACACTCTAGACCCAAATTGTTACAGACCTATATCTATCCTACCCTGCCTTTCTAAGGCCTTCGAAAGCCAAGTTAACATAACAGATCACCAACCATTTCGAATCCCACCGTACCTTCTTCGCTTTGCAATCTGGTTTCCGAGCTGGTCATGGGTGCACCTCAGCCACTCTCAAGGTCCTAAACAATATCAAATAAAAGACAGTATAGTATCCTTTTTTTTCTTCCTATTGTGTTATTGACTTGTTAATTGTTTACTCCATGTGTAACTCTTTGTTGTCTGCTCACACTGCTATGCTTTATCTTGGCCAGGTCGGAGTTGCAAATGAGAACTTGTTCTCAACCAGCCTACCTGGTTAAATAAAGGTGTTCTCAACTAGCCTACCTGGTTAAATAAAGGTGTTCTCAACTAGCCTACCTGGTTAAATAAAGGTGAAATAAAAAATAAATAAAAAATAAAAGAGAATCGCCCGCAGCAAGAGCAACATCATTGATATATACAGAAAAAAAGAGTCGGCCCGAGGATTGAACCCTGTGGCACCCCCATAGAGACTTCCAGAGGACCGGACAGCATGCCCTCCGATTTGACACACTGAACTCTGTCTGCAAAGTAATTGGTGAACCAGGCAAGGCAGTCATCCGAAAAACTGAGGCTACTGAGTCTGCCGATAAGAATATGGTGATTGACAGAGTCGAAAGCCTTGGCAAGGTCGATGAAGACGGCTGCACAGTACTGTCTTTTATCGATGGTTATGATATCATATAGTACCTTGAGCGCACACACACACACACACACACACACAAAACACTCCTGAACTCTAACCCCAACACACTGGACCCGGGGTGAGTAGAACATCTATATATGTTCCTTAGAAGCCATCCATCTAGAACGGGAGGAACTCTCAGTGATGGAAGGAAAACAGGGACAGAGTTATTCTCCTCCATTACAGTTCGGCAACAGTCAAGCTGTATTTAGTAATTAACAACTTTTGTTTGTTTTGTTTTTTAATAAAATATTTGGTCGTAAAAAATCTATTAAGTATCCATCCCATTATTGACTCAGTAGTGTACAACACAGGCCTACAATAAGTCAACACTGTATTTCTTAACACTTAACACTGTTTTCCCTGGCTATTTTCTATGCACAATATACAAATATTTACTCAGATTAAGAGGTGGTCACTCAACCGCCCATAATGAAATATATGGGTATTTTCCCAGATTTTTTTTTCAATATGGAAAGCCACTCCACAAAAACACTGGAGAATCTCTTGAAATAACATGGGTTATTGATGCTGGGTTAGTGTGTGCTTACACACTGTGGCACAACCACCATCACCATACAGCCACACACACAAACTCACACACTCTCACACACATACACACTCACACACACACTCACACACACTCACACACACACACACACACACACACACACACACACACACACACACCTCTGCTCCACTTTCTAGGGGATGTCCAACAAACTTAATTAGCTCCAGCAGAGTTCACTACCTCTTTACCTTAGTAACACACAGACAGGACCCCACCAAACAGGGATTCACTACCTCTATAAAGTGAAACTGACTGCGTTTTAACTACTTTGCAGATATTAAACAAACAGATAAATCATAATATCAGTCCCATACATTTCTGGGTCGTCCAAAAACTATTGCTGTCCAGTTGTAAATCACAGCCGTCCTGGTACATTGTTTGCTGCCTCCACCCACACTCTGTTTCAGTTTAAATGACTTCAATGACATTCTAGGAATTTATGAAAACTTGAAAATGACCATATCTAAGCACTCACTTGTTTTACAAAATATAGTGTTATATTCTTCCTGCGGGGTTTTATATGAACAGATTTTAATATGATTTCATGTTGCTAAAACGCTGTCAGTTCTACTTTAACTTACTTGTGTTGTTAGCCTTCAATATTTTCATTTTAAGGAGACCGAGAGGCTCTCTGAACCCGTCATATCAAGGAGACCGAGAGGCTCTCTGAACCTGTCATTTTAAGGAGACCGAGAGGCTCTCTGAACCTGTCATTTTAAGGAGACCGAGAGGCTCTCTGAACCTGTCATATCAAGGAGACCGAGAGGCTCTCTGAACCCAAGAAGACCGAGAGGCTCTCTGAACCCAAGGAGACCGAGAAGCTCTCTGAACCCAAGGAGACCGAGAGGCTCTCTGAACCCAAGGAGACCGAGAGGCTCTCTGAACTCTGACAGATTTTTACCTTGTCAGCTCGGGGATTTGATACAGCAACCTTTCGGTTACTAGTCCAACGCTCTAACCACTAGGCTACCTGCCGCCCCCACATGCACCCACACACACACACAAAAGCACACACGCACAAGCTCACACACACTGCATGGCAGTAATTCAATTGGTGGCATTCCTGGTAAGAAATCTATCTATCAGGACACCATGCAGGCATGCTCGCGTCGTCCAGTGTCTCCCCTGGCTGTCTTTAGTTAAACATTAGGCCTCAGGGGCTTTAACCTGTCATCCAACCCCCTCTAACCCACAGCAGGTCTCCAAGGGGTGATTTAGACCTGGGGGTATGGCTGGCCTGGGTGGTTGGCGGTCTGGTGTACAGAGGAGAGGTGCTAGGGGACCAGACCTATGGGGTGATTTAGACCTGGGGGGTATGGAGGGCTGGCTGGAGGGGGGGGGGGGGGCTGGAGGGTCTATGAGGGATTGAGGATAAGGTTCGGCGGAGAGGTTTAGGAGCTGAGGGGCTCTGGTGTACAGGGGGGGGGGTACTACAGAGAAGCCTGGACCTGTGGAAAATTTAGACCCGAGAGCTGGGGGGCAGGGGGGGCTGGGGGTCGGTTGGAGGCCAGACATGTTCGATCCACGGGATGTCCTTCCTGGATCTTTTACGACAGTATGTAGGTTTCGACCATTTCAGCTTAAAACACTAAAGGGCGGAACGAGATCTTTCACGGAGCCGACTGATCAAAGTCTCAGAGAAGGTCTGGTGATCCCTACGTAGTACACTACTCTTGACCAGGGGTCCCTAGACTCTGCTCTAAAGTAGTGCACTCTGTAGTGGATAGGGGTGCCATTTGAGATACTGACCGGAGATCAGAGAGGAGCTATTCACTTTTCCTCCAAAACACATTGGGCCTCTTTCCTGGTGAATGACCAAGAACTAATGGGGAATATTCAGTTAGGCTTGAAGGTCCATTAGGGATGTTTTAGGGTTGCAACACAAATGAAACACTGTTCCCTATATAGTGCACTACTTTAGAAGACCCTTACGGCTCTGGGTGAATGTAGTCCACTATGTACAGAAGGGAAAAGGCTGCCATTTGGGTTGCAAGCATTGAATGGTCAGGGGTCATCGTTGTTAACGAGAGGGTGATCGGGGTGATAAATGATTAAGGAGAGGGTGATCGGGTAATAAATGATTAAAGAGAGGGTGATCGGGGTGATAAATGATTAAGGAGAGGGTGATCGGGGTGATAAATGATTAAGGAGAGGGTGATCGGGGTGATATCTGGTTAAAGAGAGGGTGATCGGGGTGATAAATGATTAAAGAGAGGGTGATCGGGGTGATAAATGATTAAGGAGAGAGTGATCGGGGTGATAAATGATTAAAGAGAGGGTGATCGGGGTGATATATGATTAAAGAGGCCAACATAAACCATTAATGATAAATGATTAAAGAGAGGGTGATCGGGGTGATAAATGATTAAAGAGAGGGTGATCGGGGTGATATATGATTAAAGAGGCCAACATAAACCATTAATGATAAATGATTAAAGAGAGGGTGATCGGGGTGATAAATGATTAAAGAGAGGGTGATCGGGGTGATAAATGATTAAAGAGAGGGTGATCGGGGTGATAAATGATTAAAGAGAGGGTGATCGGGGTGATAAATGATTAAAGAGAGGGTGATCGGGGTGATATCTGGTTAAAGAGAGGGTGATCGGGGTGATAAATGATTAAAGAGAGGGTGATCGGGGTGATAAATGATTAAAGAGAGGGTGATCGGGGTGATAAAATGATTAAAGAGAGGGTGATCGGGGGTGATAAATGATTAAAGAGAGGGTGATCGGGGTGATAAATGATTAAAGAGAGAGTGATCGGGGTGATAAATGATTAAAGAGAGGGTGATCGGGGTGATAAATGATTAAAGAGAGGGTGATCGGGGTGATATCTGGTTAAAGAGAGGGTGATCGGGGTGATAAATGATTAAAGAGAGGGTGATCGGGGGTGATAAATGATTAAAGAGAGGGTGATCGGGGTGATAAATGATTAAAGAGAGGGTGATCGGGGTGATATATGATTAAAGAGAGGGTGATCGGGGGTGATAAATGATTAAAGAGAGGGTGATCGGGGTGATAAATGATTAAAGAGAGGGTGATCGGGGTGATATATGATTAAAGAGAGGGTGATCGGGTGATAAATGATTAAAGAGAGGGTGATCGGGGTGATAAATTATTAAAGAGAGGGTGATCGGGGGTGATATCTGATTAAAGAGAGGGTGATCGGGGTGATAAATGATTAAAGAGAGGGTGATCGGGGTGATAAATGATTAAAGAGAGGGTGATCGGGGTGATAAATGATTAAAGAGAAGGTGATCGGGGTGATAAATGATTAAAGAGAGGGTGATCGGGTGATAAATGATTAAAGAGAGGGTGATCGGGGTGATAAATGATTAAAGAGGGGGTGATCGGGGTGATATAGGGTTAAAGAGAGGGTGATCGGGGTGATATAGGGTTAAAGAGAGGGTGATCGGGGTGATATAGGGTTAAAGAGAGGGTGATCAGGGTGATAAATGATTAAAGAGAGGGTGATCGGGGTGATATAGGGTTAAAGAGAGGGTGATCGGGGTGATAAATGATTAAAGAGAGGGTGATCGGGGTGATATCTGGTTAAAGAGAGGGTGATCGGGGTGATATCTGGTTAAAGAGAGGGTGATCGGGGTGATAAATGATTAAAGAGAGGGTGATCGGGGTGATAAATGATTAAAGAGAGGGTGATCGGGGTGATAAATGATTAAAGAGAGGGTGATCGGGGTGATATCTGGTTAAAGAGAGGGTGATCGGGGTGATAAATGATTAAAGAGAGGGTGATCGGGGTGATATAGGGTTAAAGAGAGGGTGATCGGGGTGATAAATGATTAAAGAGAGGGTGATCGGGGTGATATCTGGTTAAAGAGAGGGTGATCGTGGTGATAAATGATTAAAGAGAGGGTGAACGGGGTGATATAGGGTTAAAGAGAGGGTGATCGGGGTGATATAGGATTAAAGAGAGGGTGATCGGGGTGATAAATGATTAAAGAGAGGGTGATCGGGGTGATAAATGATTAAGGAGAGGGTGATCGGGGTGATATCTGGTTAAAGAGAGGGTGATCGGGGTGATATAGGGTTAAAGAGAGGGTGATCGGGGTGATATAGGGTTAAAGAGAGGGTGATCGGGGTGATATAGGGTTAAAGAGAGGGTGATCGGGGTGATATAGGGTTAAAGAGAGGGTGATCGGGGTGATATAGGGTTAAAGAGAGGGGTGATCGGGGTGATATAGGATTAAAGAGAGGGTGATCGGGGTGATATCTGGTTAAAGAGAGGGTGATCGGGGTGATATAGGGTTAAAGAGAGGGTGATCGGGGTGATATAGGGTTAAAGAGAGGGTGATCGGGGTGATATCTGGTTAAAGAGAGGGTAATCGGGGTGATATCTGGTTAAAGAGAGGGTGATCGGGGTGATATAGGGTTAAAGAGAGGGTGATCGGGGTGATATCTGGTTAAAGAGAGGGTGATCGGGGTGATATAGGGTTAAAGAGAGGGTGATCGGGGTGATATAGGGTTAAAGAGAGGGTGATCAGTGTGATCGGGGTGATAAATGATTAAAGAGAGGGTGATCAGGGTGATCGGGGTGATAAATGATTAAAGAGAGGGTGATCGGGGTGATATAGGGTTAAAGAGAGGGTGATCGGGGTGATATCTGGTTAAAGAGAGGGTGATCGGGGTGATATAGGGTTAAAGAGAGGGTGATCGGGGTGATATCTGGTTAAAGAGAGGGTGATCGGGGTGATATCTGGTTAAAGAGAGGGTGATCGGGGTGATATAGGGTTAAAGAGAGGGTGATATATTTTATTTTCAGTCAAGGCACTGCTCATGGTTTCTAATGTTCCTTTGTTCTTTAAAGCTTTGTTATCATTCTCATTTGGTATTTGTTATCATTCTCATTTGGTATTTGTTATCATTCTCATTTGGTATTTGTTATCATTCTCATTTGGTATTTGTTATCATTCTCATTTGGTATTTGTTATCATTCTCATGTGGTATTTGTTATCATTCTCATTTGATATTTGTTATCATTCTCATTTGGTATTTGTTATCATTCTCATTTGGTATTTGTTATCATTCTCATTTGGTATTTGTTATCATTCTCATTTGGTATTTGTTATCATTCTCATTTGGTATTTGTTATCATTCTCATTTGGTATTTGTTATCATTCTCATTTGGTATTTGTTATCATTCTCATTTGGTATTTGTTATCATTCTCATTTGGGTATTTGTTATCATTCTCATTTGGTATTTGTTATCATTCTCATTTGGTATTTGTTATCATTCTCATTTGGTATTTGTTATCATTCTCATTTGGTATTTGTTATCATTCTCATTTGGTATTTGTTATCATTCTCATTTGGTATTTGTTATCATTCTCATTTGGTATTTGGCAAATGGACTCATTTTATTTTGATAATTTTACCCCAACATCACCGCATCGTACACCGTACTCATGTAGCAACATGATCTAGAGCAACAAGACTGACACCTACCCATAGCCCAGTTAGAGAGCACATTAACACTACTGACACCTACCCATACCACAGTTAGAGAGTACATTAACACTACTGACACCTACCCATACCACAGTTAGAGAGTACATTCACACTACTGACACCTATCCATACCACAGTTAGAGAGCACAATAACACTACTGACACCACAGTTAGAGAGCACAATAACACTACTGACACCTACCCATACCACAGTTAGAGAGTACATTAACACTACTGACACCACAGTTAGAGAGCACATTCACACTACTGACACCTACCCATACCACAGTTAGAGAGTATATTAACACTACTGACACCACAGTTAGAGAGCACAATAACACTACTGACACCTACCCATACCACAGTTAGAGAGTACATTAACACTACTGACACCTACCCATAGCCCTGTTAGAGAGTACATTAACACTACTGACACCTACCCATAGCCCTGTTAGAGAGCACATTAACACTACTGACACCTACCCATACCACAGTTAGAGAGCACATTAACACTACTGACACCTACCCATACCACAGTTAGAGAGTACATTCACACTACTGACACCTACCCATACCACAGTTAGAGAGTACATTAACACTACTGACACCACAGTTAGAGAGTACATTAACACTACTGACACCACAGTTAGAGAGTACATTCACACTACTGACACCTACCCTGTAAGATAAGATACTACATTAGTAGGTAACTTTTCAAACCCCAGATGTAATCAGCGGCTTCAGGTGTTATGGTTGTAAATCAGGTTGTGATTCTAACGTCCTGATCGTATGATATTAGCTATGTTATGAAACCGTTATTAGTTGTCATATTGACCACTCGATCAGATGCTTGTTTTTATTCATACTTTATGGTTAGAATCAGTGGTGGGAAAATGTTCCCAATTGCCATACTTGAGTAAAAGTAAAGATACCTTCAAATAGAACAGTAAGTCACCCAGTAAAATACTACTTGAGTAAAAGTAAAGATACCTTCAAATAGTTGTCATACTTGAGTAAAAGTAAAGATACCTTCAAATAGAACAGTAAAAGTCACCCAGTAAAATACTACTTGAGTAAAAGTCTACAATTATTTGTTTGAAAATATACTTAAGTATAAAAGTCAGAGTGATTGCTGGAATATCCATAAGTAAAAGTAGAAATCATTTCAAATTCCTTCTACTAAGCAAACCAGATGGCACTGTTTGCTTTTTAAAAATGTATTTACGGATATCCAGAGGCACACTCCAATATTCAGACATCATTTACAAACAAAGCATTTGTGTTTAGAGAGTCCCCCAGATCAGAGACAGTAGGGATGACCAGGGATGTTCTCTGTTTAGTGAGTCCTCCAGATCAGAGGCAGTAGGGATGACCAGGGATGTTCTCTGTTTAGTGAGTCCTCCAGATCAGAGGCAGTAGGGATGACCAGGGATGTTCTCTGTTTAGTGAGTCCTCCAGATCAGAGGCAGTAGTGATGCCCAGGGATGTTCTCTGTTTAGTGAGTCCACCAGATCAGAGGCAGTAGTGATGACCAGGGATGTTCTCTGTTTAGTGAGTCCTCCAGATCAGAGGCAGTAGGGATGACCAGGGATGTTCTCTGTTTAGTGAGTCCTCCAGATCAGAGGCAGTAGGGATGAGCAGGGATATTCTCTGTTTAGTGAGTCCACCAGATCAGAGGCAGTAGGGATGACCAGGGATGTTCTCTGTTTAGTGAGTCCACCAGATCAGAGGCAGTAGGGATGACCAGGGATGTTCTCTGTTTAGTGAGTCCACCAGATCAGAGGCAGTAGGGATGACCAGGGATGTTCTCTGTTTAGTGAGTCCACCAGATCAGAGGCAGTAGGGATGACCAGGGATGTTCTCTGTTTAGTGAGTCCTCCAGATCAGAGGCAGTAGTGATGCCCAGGGATGTTCTCTGTTTAGTGAGTCCACCAGATAAGAGGAAGTAGGGATGACCAGGGATGTTCTCTGTTTAGTGAGTTCACCAGATCAGAGGCAGTAGGGATGACCAGGGATGTTCTCTGTTTAGTGAGTCCTCCAGATCAGAGGCAGTAGGGATGACCAGGGATGTTCTCTGTTTAGTGAGTCCACCAGATCAGAGGCAGTAGAGATGACCAGGGATGTTCTCTGTTTAGTGAGTCCACCAGATAAGAGGAAGTAGGGATGACCAGGGATGTTCTCTGTTTAGTGAGTTCACCAGATCAGAGCCAGTAGGGATGACCAGGGGTGTTCTCTGTTTAGTGAGTCCTCCAGATAAGAGGCAGTAGGGATGACCAGGGATGTTCTCTGTTTACTGAGTCCACCAGATCAGAGGCAGTAGGGATGACCAGGGATGTTCTCTGTTTAGTGAGTCCACCAGATCAGAGGCAGTAGTGATGACAGGGATGTTCTCTGTTTAGTGAGTCCTCCAGATCAGAGGCAGTAGGGATGACCAGGGATGTTCTCTGTTTAGTGAGTCCACCAGATAAGAGGAAGTAGGGATGACCAGGGATGTTCTCTGTTTAGTGAGTTCACCAGATCAGAGCCAGTAGGGATGACCAGGGGTGTTCTCTGTTTAATGAGTCCTCCAGATAAGAGGCAGTAGAGATGACCAGGGATGTTCTCTGTTTAGTGAGTCCACCAGATCAGAGGCAGTAGGGATGACCAGGGATGTTCTCTGTTTAGTGAGTCCACCAGATCAGAGGCAGTAGTGATGACCAGGGATGTTCTCTGTTTAGTGAGTCCTCCAGATCAGAGGCAGTAGGGATGACCAGGGATGTTCTCTGTTTAGTGAGTCCTCCAGATCAGAGGCAGTAGGGATGAGCAGGGATATTCTCTGTTTAGTGAGTCCACCAGATCAGAGGCAGTAGGGATGACCAGGGATGTTCTCTGTTTAGTGAGTCCTCCAGATCAGAGGCAGTAGGGATGACCAGGGATGTTCTCTGTTTAGTGAGTCCACCAGATCAGAGGCAGTAGGGATGACCAGGGATGTTCTCTGTTTAGTGAGTTCACCAGATCAGAGGCAGTAGGGATGACCAGGGATGTTCCCTGTTTAGTGAGTCCTCCAGATAAGAGGCAGTAGTGATGACCAGGGATGTTCTCTGTTTAGAGAGTCCTCCAGATCAGAGGCAGTAGGGATGACCAGGGATGTTCTGTTGATAAGTGCATGAATTGGACCATTTTCTTGTCCCAAAAATGTATGGAGTAAAAAGTACAATATTTTCTTCAGGAATGTAGTGAAGTAAAAGTAAAAGTAGTCAAAAATATAAACAGTAAAGTACAGATACCCCCCAAAACTACTTATATTAAGTAGTACTTTAAAGTAGTTTTACTTAAGTACTTTACATCACTGGTCAGAATGGAGGGAAAAATACATATTATACATAAACTTGTTATTAGAGCAGAGATTTTAGGTCCGATTTTTGTGTGTTTTGATTGGCTGATCAAAATGAGCATACTGACATTGTCACGGTCGTGTGGAGAGACGGACCAAGGCTGTCACGCTCGTCATAATAATGACTGGACCAAGGCGCAGTGTGGGTAGAGTTCCACATATATAGAAACTCGCCAAAACATAAACAATAAAAGCACCAATGAAACGTGAAGCTACTGGTGGTCTGTAGACAAGATCCCACAAATCACAATGGGGAAAATGGCTACCTAAATATGATCCCCAATCAGAGACAACGATAAACCAGACCTACAGCTCGGCATTCAACACCATAGTACCCTCCAAGCTCGTCATCAAGCTCGAGACCCTGGGTCTCGACCCCGCCCTGTGCAACTGAGTACTGGACTTCCTGACGGGCCGCCCCCAGGTGGTGAGGGTAGGCAACAACATCTCCTCCCCGCTGATCCTCAACACTGGGGCCCCACAAGGGTGCGTTCTGAGCCCTCTCCTGTACTCCCTGTTCACCCACGACTGCGTGGCCACGCACGCCTCCAACTCAATCATCAAGTTTGCGGACGACACAACAGTGGTAGGCTTGATTACCAACAACGACGAGACGGCCTACAGGGAGGAGGTGAGGGCCCTCGGAGTGTGGTGTCAGGAAAATAACCTCACACTCAACGTCAACAAAACTAAGGAGATGATTGTGGACTTCAGGAAACAGCAGAGGGAACACCCCCCCATCCACATCGATGGAACAGTAGTGGAGAGGGTAGCAAGTTTTAAGTTCCTCGGCATACACATCACAGACAAACTGAATTGGTCCACTCACACAGACAGCATCGTGAGGAAGGCGCAGCAGCGCCTCTTCAACCTCAGGAGGCTGAAGAAATTCGGCTTGTCACCAAAAGCACTCACAAACTTCTACAGATGCACAATCGAGAGCATCCTGGCGGGCTGTATCACCCCCTGGTATGGCAACTGCACCGCCCTCAACCGTAAGGCTCTCCAGAGGGTAGTGAGGTCTGCACAACGCATCACCGGGGGCAAACTACCTGCCCTCCAGGACACCTACACCACCCGATGCTACAGGAAGGCCATAAAGATCATCAAGGACATCAACCACCCGAGCCACTGCCTGTTCACCCCGCTGTCATCCAGAAGGCGAGGTCAGTACAGGTGCATCAAAGCTGGGACCGAGAGACTGAAAAACAGCTTCTATCTCAAGGCCATCAGACTGTTAAACAGCCACCACTAACATTGAGTGGCTACTGCCAACACACTGTCAATGACACTGACTCTACTCCAGCCACTTTAATAATGGGAATTGATGGGAAATGATGTAAATATATCACTAGCCACTTTAAACAATGCTACCTTATATAATGTTACTTACCCTACATTATTCATCTCATATGCATACGTAGATACTGTACTCTATATCATCGACTGCATCCTTATGTAATACATGTATCACTAGCCACTTTAACTATGCCACTTGGTTTACATACTCATCTCATATGTATATACTGTACTCGATATCATCTACTGTATCTTGCCTATGCTGCTCTGTACCATCACTCATTCATATATCCTTATGTACATATTCTTTATCCCCTTACACTGTGTATAAGACAGTAGTTTTTGGAATTGTTAGTTAGATTACTTGTTCGTTATTACTGCATTGTCGGAACTAGAAGCACAAGCATTTCGCTACACTCGCATTAACATCTGCTAACCATGTGTATGTGACAAATAACATTTGATTTGATTTGATTTGAGACCAGGCCAACATAAACCATTAATCACCTAGATGACCCACCCTAGTCACTATCGTAATATGTGCTGATCAGTGTATAATGGCATTCAGACTTAACTAAACTTAACTCCTTAATTGTTTTGCAAAAGTTTCTCATCACCGTCAATGAATGATTTAAGCTGATTTAAGCTGATTTAAGCTGATTTAAACTGATTTAAGCTGATTTAAGCTGATTTAAACTGATTTAAGCTGATTTAAGCTGATTTAAGCTGATTTAAGCTGATTTAAGCTGATTTAAGCTGACATCAATATCTGAGTTCCACATGCTTATCTCAACTTTGATCATGCCCAGAATTAATGGAAATATTATTTTTTTGTTATGTTTTCATGTGTTACAGACTTCCGTCTCTCACTCAGTGGGCTAAAATCAGGGATCCTCTGTTTCCAACAATAACTTGGCAGTCACAAAGAGAGTTGCCTTGAAGGAGAACTGGTTCTTTTGAGGCCGTTTAAAGAGCTATAGGCCTCCCAATTATCTAACGCCTGTCTACAGCGCTAGACTTTCCTTCCTGTATCTGTGAGAAAGAATCAGAAGGCCGGGGTCTGTCCCGCTGATTCCCTGAGTTTCAGGATGTGTCTTCTTCCTGTATTAGAGACTATTACACTATTCATAGGAAAGGAAATAGACAGAAGACCGTCTCTCTCTCTCTCTCTCTCTCTC
>NC_034185.2:6669118-6786539 GCF_002021735.2 Oncorhynchus kisutch | reverse complement strand
CCCCTGTTTCCCTCTCTCTCTCCCCCTGTTTCCTCTCTCCTCTCTCCCCCTGTTCCCCACTCTCTCTCCCCCTGTTCCCCTCCTCTCTCTCCCCCTGTTTCCCTCTCTCTCTCCCCCTGTTTCCCTCTCTCTCTCCCCCTGTTCCCCCCTCTCTCTCTCCCCCCGTTCCCCTCTCTCTCTCTCCCCCTGTTCCCCTCTCTTTCTCCCCCTGTTCCCCTCTCTCTATCCCTGTGCCTCTCTCTCCCCTTGTCCCTCTGTCTCTCCCCCTGCTCCCCTCTCTCTCTCCCTGTTCCTCTCACTCTCTCTCATTTCCAGGATTTGTATAATGTCTGATCTGAGGTGTGTATTTCCTGTCAGATGCTGGTGATATAAGTAGAGCAGGACAGAGATGAGCAAGGAGAAGAGGTGAAGAGAGGAGAGGAGGGAGCAAGAGAAAGAAAAGTAGAGGAGAGAAATAGAGAAAAGGAGGGGAGATTCAAAAGGAGAGAAGGGAAAGGGAGAGGAGTGGAGAGAGTGACAATAGGACATGCCCTGATATGACCCCCTCCCTCATCCATCATTCTTCTCTTGCTCTCTATGTTCCTTCACCTCTATCTTCTCTCTCTATCCATCTCCCCTCTCTCTCTCTCTCTCTCTCTCTCTCCCTCTCTCTCTCTCTCTCTCTCTCTCTCTCTCTCTCTCTCTCTCTCTCTCTCTCTCTCTCTCTGCCCCCTCTCTCCTCCCCTCCCTCTGTCTCTCTCTCAGGGCGGGTCTAAGCAACACACTGCGCTTTCATCTGGTGCCTGTAGACTGTGTAGTGACATCATGAGGGTTATGTGAGCTGAATAACAGAACAAAGGGCAACAACACCACAAGCCCCTTCTCTACCTTACACACCCCATCTGTAGACCTCATACATGTTCTCCTTCCTTATACTACCACTGTACAGCGGGGAGAACAAGTATTTGATACACTGCAGATTTTGCAGGTTTTCCTACTTACATAGCATGTGGAGGTCTGTAATTTTTATCATAGGTTCACTTGAGCTGTGAGAGACGGAATCTAAAACAAAAATCCAGAAAATTACATTGTATGATTGTTAAGTATTGCATGACATAAGTATTTGATCACCTACCAACCAGTAAGATTTCCGGCTCTCACAGACCACGGACTACTGCACCGTATTGAGGGGAGGATGGATGGGGCACACAGCCAGGGCAACTAAGGAGTGGCTCCGTAAAAAGCATCTCAAGGTCCTGGAGTGGCCTAGCCAGTCTCCAGACCTGCACCCAATAGAACATCTTTGGAGGGAGCTGAAAGTCCGTATTGCCCCAGCGACAGCCCCGAAACCTGAAGGATCTGGAGAAGGTCTGTATGGAGGAGTGGGCCAAAATCCCTGCTGTAGTGTGTGCAAACCTGGTCAAGAACTACAGGAAACGTATGATCTCTGTATTTGCAAACAAAGGTTTCTTGTACCAAATTTCTGATGTTCAAAAACGTATGTTATGCAATAAAATGCAAATTAATTACTTAAAAATCATACAATGTGATTTTCTGGAATTTTGTTTTACATTCCATCTCTCACAGTTGAAGTGAACCTACGATAAAAATTACAGACCTCTACATGCTTTGTAAGTAGGAAAACCTGCAAAATCGGCAGTGTATCAGATACTTGTTCTCCCCACTTTATGTACCTCTCTACATTCTGTGACATCATTACCTCTCTACACATCATTCTGTGACATCATTACTTCTCTACACATCATTCTGTGACATCATTACTTCTCTACACATCATTCTGTGACATCATTACTTCTCTACACATCATTCTGTGACATCATTACTTCTCTACGCATCATTCTGTGACGTCATTACCTCTCTACACATCATTCTATGACATCATTACCTCTCTACACATCTCTACACATCATTCTGTGACATCATTACCTCTCTACACATCATTCTATGACATCATTACCTCTCTACACATCATTATGTGACATCACTACCTCTCTACATTCTGTGACATCATTACCTCTCTACACATCATTCTGTGACATCAGTACCTCTCTACACATCATTCTATGACATCATTACCTCTCTGCACATCATTCTGTGACATCATTACCTCTCTACACATCATTCTAGACATCATTACCTCTCTACAAATCATTCTGTGACATCATTACTTCTCTACACATCATTCTGTGACATCCTCACTTCTCTACACATCATTCTGTGACATCATTCTTATGGTAAAACATGTTCTTAGATGTGATGCAGATATTATCGGTTCTGAATGAAAATGTAATTATATTCTTTATCCTGTGGTCCACAACCCATCATACCATAACAACCCATTATATAGTAACAACCCATCATACCATAACAATCCATCATACCATAACAACCCATCATACCATAACAACCCATTATATAGTTACAACCCATCATACCACAACAACCCATTATATAGTAACAACCCATCATACCATAACAATCCATCATACCATAACAGCCCATTATATAGTAACAACCCATTATATAGTAACAACCCATTATATAGTAACAACCCATCATACCATAACAACCCATTATATAGTAACAACCCATCATACCATAACAATCCATCATACCATAACAACCCATTATATAGTAACAACCCATTATATAGTAACAACCCATCATACCATAACAACCCATCATATAGTAATAACCCATCATACCATAACCACCCATCATACCATAACAACCCATTATATAGTAACAACCCATTATATAGTAACAACCCATCATACCATAACAACCCATTATATAGTAACAACCCATCATACCATAACAACCCATCATATAGTAACAACCCATCATACCATAACAACCCATTATATAGTAACAACCCATCATACCATAACAATCCATCATACCATAACAGCCCATTATATAGTAACAACCCATTATATAGTAACAACCCATCATACCATAACAACCCATCATACCATAACAACCCATCATACCTTAACAACCCATCATACCATAAGAACCCATTATATAGTAACAACCCATCATACCATAACAACCCATTATATAGTAACAGCCCATCATATAGTAACAACCCATCATACCATAACAACCCATCATATAGTAACAACCCATCATACCATAACAACCATTATATATAGTAACAACCCATCATACCATAACAACCAATCATATAGTAACAACCCCATCATACCATAACAACCCAGTATATAGTAACAACCCATCATACCATAATAACCCATTATATAGTAACAACCCATCATACCATAACAACCCATCATATAGAAACAACCCATCATACCATAACAACCCATTATATAGTAACAACCCATCATACCATAACAACCCATTATATAGTAACAACCATCATACCATAACAACCCATCATATAGTAACAACCCATCATACCATAACAACCCATCATACCATAAAAGCCCATTATATAGTAACAACCCATCATATAGTAACAACCCATCATACCATAATAACCCATCATATAGGAACAACCCATCATACCATAAGAACCCATTATATAGTAACAACCCATCATACCATAACAACCCATCATACCATAACAACCCATTATATAGGAACAACCCATTATAAAGGAACAACCCATCATACCATAACAACCCATTATATAGTAACAACCCATCATACCATAACAACCCATCATACCAGAACAACCCATTATATAGGAACAACCCATCATACCATAACAACCCATTATATAGGAACAACCCATCATACCATAACAACCCATTATATAGTAACAACCCTTCATACCATAACAACCCATTATATAGTAACAACCCATCATACCATAACAACCCATCATATAGAAACAACCCATCATACCATAACAACCCATTATATAGTAACAACCCATCATACCATAACAACCCATTATATAGTAACAACCCATCATACCATAACAACCCATCATATAGTAACAACCCATCATACCATAAAAGCCCATTATATAGTAAACAACCCATCATATAGTAACAACCCATCATACCATAATAACCCATCATATAGGAACAACCCATCATACCATAAGAACCCATTATATAGTAACAACCCATTCATACCATAACAAACCCATCATACCATAAACAACCCATTATATAGGAACAACCCATTATAAAGGAACAACCCATCATACCATAACAACCCATTATATAGTAACAACCCATCATACCATAACAACCCATCATACCAGAACAACCCATTATATAGGAACACCCATCATACCATAACAACCCATTATATAGGAACAACCCATCATACCATAACAACCCATATATAGTAACAACCCATTATATAGTAACAACCCTTCATACCATAACAACCCATTATATAGTAACAACCCATCATACCATAACAACCCATCATATAGTAACAACCCATCATACCATAACAACCCATTATATAGTAACAACCCATCATATAGAAACAACCCATCATACCATAACAACCCATTATATAGTAAACAACCCATCATACCATAACAACCCATTATATAGTAACAACCTATCATACCATAACAACCCATCATATAGTAACAACCCATCATACCATAACAACCCATCATATAGTAACAACCCATCATACCATAACAACCCATTATACCATAACAACCCATTATATAGTAACAACCCATCATACCATAACAAACAATCATACCATAACAACCCATTATATAGGAACAACCCATCATACCATAACAACCCATCATACCATAACAACCCATCATATAGTAACAAACCATCATACCATAACAACCCATTATATAGTAACAACCCATCATACCATAACAACCCATCATATAGTAACAACCCATCATACCATAACAACCCATTATATAGTAACAACCCATCATACCATAACAATCCATCATACCATAACAGCCCCATTATATAGTAACAAACCCATTATATAGTAACAACCCATCATACCATAACAACCCATCATACCACAACAACCCATCATACCTTAACAACCCATCATACCATAACAACCCATTATATAGTAACAACCCATCATACCATAACCAACCCATTATATAGTAACAGCCTATCATATAGTAACAACCCATCATACCATAACAACCCATCATATAGTAACAACCCATCATACCATAACAACCCATTATATAGTAACAACCCATCATACCATAACAACCAATCATATAGTAACAACCCATCATACCATAACAACCCAGAATATAGTAACAACCCATCATACCATAACAACCCATTATATAGTAACAACCCATCATACCATAACAACCCATCATATAGAAACAACCCATCATACCATAACAACCCATTATATAGTAACAACCCATCATACCATAACAACCCATTATATAGTAACAACCCATCATACCAAAACAACCCATCATATAGTAACAACCCATCATACCATAACAACCCATCATACCATAAAAGCCCATTATATAGTAACAACCCATCATATAGTAACAACCCATCATACCATAACAACCCATCATATAGGAACAACCCATCATACCATAACAACCCATCATACCATAACAGCCCATTATATAGTAACAACCCATTATATAGTAACAACCCATTATATAGTAACAACCCATCATACCATAACAACCCATCATACCATAACAACCCATTATATTAGTAACAACCCATTATATAGTAACAACCCATCATACCATAACAATCCATCATACCATAACAACCCATTATATAGTAACAACCCATTATATAGTAACAACCCATCATACCATAACAACCCATCATATAGTAATAACCCATCATACCATAACCACCCATCATACCATAACAACCCATATATAGTAACAAACCCATTATGTAGTAACAACCCATCATACCATAACAACCCATTATATAGTAACAACCCATCATACCATAACGACCCATCATATAGTAACAACCCATCATATGAGTAACAAACCCATCATACCATAACAACCCATTATATACCATAACAACCCAGTATATAGTAACAACCCATCATACCATAACAAACAATCATACCATAACAACCCATTATATAGGAACAACCCATCATACCATAACAACCCATCATACCATAACAACCCATCATATAGTAACAACCCATCATACCATAACAACCCATTATATAGTAACAACCCATCATACCATAACAACCCATCATATAGTAACAACCCATCATACCATAACAACCCATTATATAGTAACAACCCATCATACCATAACAATCCATCATACCATGACAGCCCATTATATAGTAACAACCCATTATATAGTAACAACCCATCATACCATAACAACCCATCATACCATAACAACCCATCATACCTTAACAACCCATCATACCATAACAACCCATTATATAGTAACAACCCATCATACCATAACAACCCATTATATAGTAACAGCCCATCATATAGTAACAACCCATCATACCATAACAACCCATCATATAGTAACAACCCATCATACCATAACAACCATTATATAGTAACAACCCATCATACCATAACAACCAAGTATATAGTAACAACCCATCATACCATAACAACCCATTATATAGTAACAACCCATCATACCATAACAACCCATCATATAGAAACAACCCATCATACCATAACAACCCATTATATAGTAACAACCCATCATACCATAACAACCCATTATATAGTAACAACCTATCATACCATAACAACCCATCATATAGTAACAACCCATCATATAGTAACAACCCATCATACCATAACAACCCATTATACCATAACAACCCATTATATAGTAACAACCCATCATACCATAACAAACAATCATACCATAACAACCCATTATATAGGAACAACCCATCATACCATAACAACCCATCATACCATAACAACCCATCATATAGTAACAAACCATCATACCATAACAACCCATTATATAGTAACAACCCATCATACCATAACAACCCATTATATAGTAACAACCCATCATACCATAACAACCCATTATATAGTAACAACCTATCATACCATAACAACCCATCATATAGTAACAACCCATCATATAGTAACAACCCATCATACCCTAACAACCCATCATATAGTAACAACCCATCATACCATAACAACCCATTATATAGGAACAACCCATCATACCATAACAACCCATCATACCATAACAACCCATCATATAGTAACAAACATCATCATACCATAACAACCCATCATACCATAACAACCCATTATATAGTAACAACCCATCATACCATAACAACCCTATTCATATAGTAACAACCCATCATACCATAACAACCCATCATATAGTAACAACCCATCATACCATAACAACCCATCATATAGTAACAACCCATCATACCATAACAACCCATCATACCATAACAACCCATTATACCATAACAACCCATATAGTAACAAACCCATCATACCATAACAACCCATCATACCATAACAACCCATCATACCATAACAACCCATCATACCATAACAACCCATTATATAGTAACAACCCATCATACCATAACAACCCATCATACCATAACAACCCATTATATAGTAACAACCCATCATACCATAACAACCCATCATACCATAACAACCCATTATATAGTAACAACCCATTATATAGTAACAACCCATCATACCATAACAACCCATCATACCATAACAACCCATCATACCTTAACAACCCATCATACCATAACAACCCATTATATAGTAACAACCCATCATACCATAACAACCCATTATATAGTAACAACCCATCATATAGTAACAACCCATCATACCATAACAACCCATCATATAGTAACAACCCATCATACCATAACAACCATTATATAGTAACAACCCATCATACCATAACAACCAATCATATAGTAACAACCCATCATACCATAACAACCCAGTATATAGTAACAACCCCATCATACCATAATAACCCATTATATAGTAACAACAACCATCATACCCATAACAACCCATCATATAGAAACAACCCATCATACCATAACAACCCATATATAAGTAACAAACCATCATACCATAACAACCCATTATATAGTAACAACCCATCATACCATAACAACCCATCATATAGTAACAACCCATCATACCATAACAACCCATCATACCATAAAAGCCCATTATATAGTAACAACCCATCATATAGTAACAACCCATCATACCATAATAACCCATCATATAGGAACAACCCATCATACCATAAGAACCCATTATATAGTAACAACCCATCATACCATAACAACCCATCATACCATAACAACCCATTATATAGGAACAACCCATTATAAAGGAACAAACCCATCATACCATAACAACCCATTATATAGTAACAACCCATCATACCATAACAACCCATCATACCAGAACAACCCATTATATAGGAACAACCCATCATACCATAACAACCCATTATATAGGAACAACCCATCATACCATAACAACCCATTATATAGTAACAACCCTTCATACCATAACAACCCATTATATAGTAACAACCCATCATACCATAACAACCCATCATATAGAAACAACCCATCATACCATACAACCCATTATATAGTAACAACCCATCATACCATAACAACCCATTATATAGTAACAACCCATCATACCATAACAACCCATCATATAGTAACAACCCATCATACCATAAAAGCCCATTATATAGTAACAACCCATCATATAGTAACAACCCATCATACCATAATAACCCATCATATAGGAACAACCCATCATACCATAAGAACCCATTATATAGTAACAACCCATCATACCATAACAACCCATCATACCATAACAACCCATTATATAGGAACAACCCATTATAAAGGAACAACCCATCATACCATAACAACCCATTATATAGTAACAACCCATCATACCATAACAACCCATCATACCAGAACAACCCATTATATAGGAACAACCCATCATACCATAACAACCCATTATATAGGAACAACCCATCATACCATAACAACCCATTATATAGTAACAACCCATTATATAGTAACAACCCTTCATACCATAACAACCCATTATATAGTAACAACCCATCATACCATAACAACCCATCATATAGTCACAACCCATCATACCATAACAACCCATTATATAGTAACAACCCATCATATAGAAACAACCCATCATACCATAACAACCCATTATATAGTAACAACCCATCATACCATAACAACCCATTATATAGTAACAACCTATCATACCATAACAACCCATCATATAGTAACAACCCATCATACCATAACAACCCATCATATAGTAACAACCCATCATACCATAACAACCCATTATACCATAACAACCCATTATATAGTAACAACCCATCATACCATAACAAACAATCATACCATAACAACCCATTATATAGGAACAACCCATCATACCATAACAACCCATCATACCATAACAACCCATCATATAGTAACAAACCATCATACCATAACAACCCATTATATAGTAACAACCCATCATACCATAACAACCCATCATATAGTAACAACCCATCATACCATAACAACCCATTATATAGTAACAACCCATCATACCATAACAATCCATCATACCATAACAGCCCATTATATAGTAACAACCCATTATATAGTAACAACCCATCATACCATAACAACCCATCATACCAGAACAACCCATCATACCTTAACAACCCATCATACCATAACAACCCATTATATAGTAACAACCCATCATACCATAACAACCCATTATATAGTAACAGCCTATCATATAGTAACAACCCATCATACCATAACAACCCATCATATAGTAACAACCCATCATACCATAACAACCCATTATATAGTAACAACCCATCATACCATAACAACCAATCATATAGTAACAACCCATCATACCATAACAACCCAGAATATAGTAACAACCCATCATACCATAACAACCCATTATATAGGAACAACCCATCATACCATAACAACCCATCATATAGAAACAACCCATCATACCATAACAACCCATTATATAGTAACAACCCATCATACCATAACAACCCATTATATAGTAACAACCCATCATACCAAAACAACCCATCATATAGTAACAACCCATCATACCATAACAACCCATCATACCATAAAAGCCCATTATATAGTAACAACCCATCATATAGTAACAACCCATCATACCATAACAACCCATCATATAGGAACAACCCATCATACCATAACAACCCATCATACCATAACAGCCCATTATATAGTAACAACCCATTATTAGTAAACAACCCATTATATAGTAACAACCCATCATACCATAACAACCCATCATACCATAACAACCCATTATATAGTACAAACCCATTATATAGTAACAAACCCATCATACAATAACAATCCATCATACCATAACAACCCATCCCAGTATATAGTAACAACCCATTATATAGTAACAACCATCATACCATAAAACAACCCATCATATAGTATAACCATCATACCATAACCACCCATCATACCATAACAACCCATTATATAGTAAACAACCCATTATGTAGTAACAACCCATCATACCATAACAACCCATTATATAGTAACAACCCCATCATACCATAACGACCCATCATATAGTAACAACCCATCATACCATAACAACCCATTATACCATAAACAACCCAGTATATAGTAACAACCCATCATACCATAACAAACAATCATACCATAACAACCCTATATAGGAACAACCCATCATACCATAACAACCCATCATACCATAACAACCCATCATATAGTAACAACCCATCATACATAACCCCATTATATAGTAACAACCCATCATACCATAACAACCCATCATATATAGTAAACAAACCCATCATACCATAACAACCCATTATATAGTAACAAACCCATCATACCATAACAATCCATCATACCATGACAGCCCATATATAGTAACCAACCCCATTATATAGTAACAACCCATCATACCATAACAACCCATCATACCAAACAACCCTCATACCTTAACAACCCATCATACCATAACAACCCATTATATAGTAACAACCATCATACCATAAAACCATTATATAGTAACAGCCCATCATATAGTAACAAACCCATCATACCATAACAACCCATCATATAGTAACAACCCATCATACCATAACAACCATTATATAGTAACAACCCATCATACCATAACACACCAGTATATAGTAACAACCCATCATACCATAACAACCCATTATATAGTAAACAACCCATCATACCATAACAACCCATCATATAGAAACAACCCATCATACCATAACAACCCATTATATAGTAACAAACCATCATACCTAAAAAACCCATTATATAGTAACAACCCATCATACCATAACAACCATCATATAGTAACAACCCATCATACCATAACAACCCATTATACCATAACAACCCATATATATAGTAACAACCCATCATACCATAACAAACAATCATACCATAACAACCCATTATATAGGAACAACCCATCATACCATAAACAACCCATATACCATAACAACCCATCATATAGTAACAACCATCATACCATAACAACCCATTATATAGTAACAACCCATCATACCATAACAACCCATTATATAGTAACAACCCATCATACCATAACAACCCATTATATAGTAACAACCTATCATACCATAACAAACCCATCATATAGTAACAACCCATCATATAGTAACAACCCATCATACCTAACAACCCATAATAGTAACAACCCATCATACCATAACAACCAGAATATAGTAACAACCCATCATACCATAACAACCCATTATATAGACAACCCATCATATCATAACAACCCATCATATAGAAACAACCCATCATACCATAACAACCCATTATAGTAAAAACCCATCATACCATAACAACCCATTATATAGTAACAACCCATCATACCATAACAACCCATCATATAGTAACAACCCATCATACCATAACAACCCATCATACCATAAAAGCCCATTATATAGTAACAACCCATCATATAGTAACAACCCATCATACCATAACAACCCATATATAGGAACAAACCATCATACCATAACAACCCATCATACCATAACAGCCCATTATATAGTAACAACCCATTATATAGTAACAACCCATTATATAGTAACAACCCATCATACCATAACAACCCATCATACCATAACAACCCATTATATAGTAACAACCCATTATATAGTAACAACCCATCATACCATAACAATCCATCATACCATAACAACCCATTATATAGTAAACAACCCATTATATAGTAACAACCCATCATACCATAACAACCCCATCATATAGTAATAACCCATCATACCATAACCACCCATCATACCATAACAACCCATTATATAGTAACAACCCATTATGTAGTAACAACCCATCATACCATAACAACCCATTATATAGTAAACAACCCATCATACCATAACGACCCATCATATAGTAACAACCCATCATACCATAACAACCATCATATTGTAACAACCCATCATACCATAACAACCCATTATACCATAACAACCCAGTATATAGTAACAAACCATCATACCATAACAAAAAACAATCATCCATAACAACCCATTATATAGGAACAACCCATCATACCATAACAACCATCATACCATAACAACCCATCATATAGTAAAAACCATCATACCATAACAACCCATTATATAGTAACAACCCATCATACCATAACCCACCCATCATATAGTAACAACCCATCATACCATAACAACCCATTATATAGTAACAACCCATCATACCATAACAATCCATCATACCATGACAGCCCGTTATATAGTAACAACCCATTATATAGTAACAACCCATCATACCATAACAACCCATCATACCATAACAACCCATCATACCTTAACAACCCATCATACCATAACAACCATTATATAGTAACAAACCATCATACCATAAAACCCATTATATAGTAACAGCCCATCATATAGTAACAACCCATCATACCATAACAACCCATCATATAGTAACAACCCATCATACCATAACAACCATTATATAGTAACAACCCATCATACCATAACAACCAAGTATATAGTAACAACCCATCATACCATAACAACCCATTATATAGTAACAACCCATCATACCATAACAACCCATCATATAGAAAAACCCATCATACCATAACAACCCATTATATAGTAACAACCCATCATACCATAACAACCCATTATATATAGTAACAACCTATCATACCATAACAACCCATCATATAGTAACAAACCCATATACCTAACAACCCATCATATAGTAACAACCCATCATACCAACACAACCATTATATAGTAACAAACCCATTCATACCATAACAAACAATCATACCATAACAACCCATTATATAGGAACAACCCATCATACCATAAACAACCCCATCATACCATAACAACCCATCATATAGAACAAACCATCATACCATAACAAACCCATTATATAGTAACAACCCATCATACCATAACAACCCATTATATAGTAACAACCCATCATACTAAACAACCATTATATAGTAACAACCTATCAACCATAACAACCCATCATATAGTAACAACCCATCATACCATAACAACCCATCATACCAAAACAACCCATCATACCATAACAACCCATATACCATAACAACCCATTATATAGTAACAACCCATCATACCATAACAAACAATCATACCATAACAACCCATTATATAGGAACAACCCCTCATACCATAACACACCCATCATACCATAACAACCCATCATATAGTAACAAACCATCATACCATAACAACCCATTATATAGTAACAACCCATCATACCATAACAACCCATCATATAGTAACAACCCATCATACCATAACAACCCATATATAGTAACAACCCATCATACCATAACAATCCATCATACCATAACAGCCCATTATATAGTAACAACCCATTATATAGTAACAACCCATCATACCATAACAACCCATCATACCATAACAACCCATCATACCTTAACAACCCATCATACCATAAGAACCCATTATATAGTAACAACCCATCATACCATAACAACCCATCATACCATAACAACCCATTATATAGGAACAACCCATCATACCATAACAACCCATTATATAGTAAAAACCCATTATATAGTAACAACCCATCATACCATAACAACCCATTATATAGCAACAACCCATCATACCATAACAACCCATTATATAGTAACAACCCATCATACCATAAACAACCCATTATATAGTAAACAACCCATCATACCATAACAACCCATATATAGGAACAACCCATATATAGTTACAACCCATTATATAGTAACAACCCATCATACCATAACAACCCATCATACCATAACAACCCATTATATAGTAACAACCCATCATACCATAACAACCCATTATATAGTAATAACCCATCATACCATACAACCCATTATATAGTAACAACCCATCATACCAAAACAAACCATTATATAGTAACAACACCCATTATATAGTAACAACCCATCATACCAATACACACCATAATAGTAACAACCCATCGTACCAACCAACCCATTATATAGTAAAAACCCATCATACCATAACAACCCATTATATAGTAACAACCCATCATACCACAACAACCCATCATATAGGAACAACCCATCATACCATAAGAACCGATTATATAGTAACAACCCATCATACCATAACAACCCATCATTCCATAACAGCCCATTATATAGGAAACAACCCATTATATAGTAACAACCCATTATATAGTAACAACCCATCATACCACAACAACCTATCATACCATAACAACCCATTATATAGGAACAACCCTCATACCATAACAACCCATTATATAGTAACAACCCATTATATAGTAAAAAACCATCATACCATAACAACCCATCATACCACAACAACCCATCATACCATAACAACCCATCATACCATAACAACCCATCATACCATAACAACCCATCATACCATAACAACCCATCATACATAACAACCCATTATATAGTAACAACCCATCATACCATCACAACCCATCATACCAACAGACCATTATATAGTAACAAACCCATCATATAGTAACAACCCATCATACCATAACAACCCATTATATAGTAACAAACCCATCATACCATAACAACCCATTATATAGTAACAACCCATCATACCATAACAACCCATTATATAGTAACAACCCACCCAACATACCAAAAACCCATTATATAGTAACAACCCATCATACCATAACAACCCATCATATAGTAACAACCCATCATACCATAACAACCGATCATACCCTAACAACCCATATATAGTAACAACCCATCATACCATAACAACCCATTATATAGTAACAACCCATCATACCATAACAACCATCATATAGTAATAAACCCATCATACCAAAACACCCATCATACCATAACAACCCATTATATAGTAAAACCCATCATACCATAACAACCCATTATATAGTAACAACCCATCATACCATAACGACCCATCATATAGTAACAACCCATCATACCATAACAACCCATCATATAGTAACAACCCATCATACCATAACAACCCATTATACCATAACAACCCAGTATATAGTAACAACCCATACATAACAAACAAACAATCATACCATAACAACCCATTATATAGGAACAACCCATTCATAACCATAAACAACCATCATACCATAACAACCCATCATATAGTAACAACCCATCATACCATAACAACCCATTATATAGTAACAACCCATCATACCATAACAACCCATCATATAGTAACAACCCATCATACCATAACAACCCATTATATAGTAACAAACCCATCATACCATAACAATCCATCATACCATGACAGCCCATTATATAGTAACAACCCATTATATAGTAACAACCCATCATACCATAACAACCCATCATACCATAACAACCCATCATACCTTACAACCCATCATACCATAACAACCCATTATATAGTAACAACCCATCATACCATAACAACCCATTATATAGTAACAGCCCATCATATAGTAACAACCCATCATACCATAACAACCCATCATATAGAAAACAACCATCATACCATAACAACCCATTATATAGTAACAACCCATCATACCATAACAACCCATTATATAGTAACAACCTATCATACCATAACAACCCATCATATAGTAACAACCCATCATACCATAACAACCCATCATATAGTAACAACCCATCATACCATAAAAACCCATATAACATAACAACCCATTATATAGTAACAACCCATCATACCATAACAAACAATCATACCATAACAACCCATTATATAGGAACAACCCATCATACCATAACAACCCATCATACCATAACAAACCCATCATATAGTAAAAAACCATCATACCATAACAACCCATTATATAGAACAAACCCATCATACCATAACAACCCATTATATAGTAACAACCCATCATACCATAACAACCATTATATAGTAACAACCTATCATACCATAACAACCCATCATATAGTAACAACCCATCATACCATAACAACCCATCATACCATAACAACCCATCATACCATAACAACCCATTATACCATAACAACCCATTATATAGTAACAACCCATCATACCATAACAAACAATCATACCATAACAACCCATTATATAGGAAACAACCCATCATACCATAACAACCCATCATACCATAACAACCCATCATATAGTAACAAACCATCATACCATAACAACCCATTTATAGTAACAACCCATCATACCATAACAACCCATCATATAGTAACAACCCATCATACCATAACAACCCATTATATAGTAACAACCCATCATACCATAACAATCCATCATACCATAACAGCCCATATATAGTAACAACCCATTATATAGTAACAACCCAACATACCATAACAACCCATCATACCATAACAACCCATCATATAGTAACAACCCATCATACCATAACAACCATTATATAGTAACAACCCATCATACCATCACAACCCATCATACCATAACAGACCATTATATAGTAACAACCCATCATATAGTAACAACCCATCATACCATAACAACCCATTATATAGTAACAACCCATCATACCATAACAACCCATTATATAGTAACAACCCATCATACCATAACAACCCATTATATAGTAACAACCAACATACCAAACAACCCATTATATAGTAACAACCCATCATACCATAACAACCCATCATATAGTAACAACCCATCATACCATAACAACCGATCATACCCTAACAACCCATTATAGTAACAACCCATCATACCATAACAACCCATTATATAGTAACAACCCATCATACCATAACAACCCATCATATAGTAATAACCCATCATACCATAACCACCCATCATACCATAACAACCCATTATATAGTAACAACCCATCATACCATAACAACCCATTATATAGTAACAACCCATCATACCATAACGACCCATCATATAGTAACAACCCATCATACCATAACAACCCATCATATAGTAACAACCCATCATACCATAACAACCCATTATACCATAACAACCCAGTATATAGTAACAACCCATCATACCATAACAAACAATCATACCATAACAACCCATTATATAGGAACAACCCATCATACCATAACAACCCATCATACCATAACAACCCATCATATAGTAACAACCCATCATACCATAACAACCCATTATATAGTAACAACCCATCATACCATAACAACCCATCATATAGTAACAACCCATCATACCATAACAACCCATTATATAGTAACAACCCATCATACCATAACAATCCATCATACCATGACAGCCCGTTATATAGTAACAACCCATTATATAGTAACAACCCATCATACCATAACAACCCATCATACCATAACAAACCATCATACTTAACAACCCATCATACCATAACAACCCATTATATAGTAACAACCCATCATACCATAACAACCATTATATAGTAACAGCCCATCATATAGTAACAACCCATCATACCATAACAACCCATCATATAGAAACAACCCATCATACCATAACAACCCATTATATAGTAACAACCCATCATACCATAACAACCCATTATATAGTAACAACCTATCATACCATAACAACCCATCATATAGTAACAACCCATCATACCATAACAACCCATCATATAGTAACAACCCATCATACCATAACAACCCATTATAACATAACAACCCATTATATAGTAACAACCCATCATACCATAACAAACAATCATACCATAACAACCCATTATATAGGAACAACCCATCATACCATAACAACCCATCATACCATAACAACCCATCATATAGTAACAAACCATCATACCATAACAACCCATTATATAGTAACAACCCATCATACCATAACAACCCATTATATAGTAACAACCCATCATACCATAACAACCCATTATATAGTAACAACCTATCATACCATAACAACCCATCATATAGTAACAACCCATCATACCATAACAACCCATCATACCATAACAACCCATCATACCATAACAACCCATTATACCATAACAACCCATTATATAGTAACAACCCATCATACCATAACAAAACAATCATACCATAACAACCCATTATATAGGAACAACCCATCATACCATAACAAACCATCATACCATATAACAACCCATCATATAGTAACAAACCATCATACCATAACAACCCATTATATAGTAACAACCCATCATACCATAACAACCCATCATATAGTAACAACCCATCATACCATAACAACCCATTATATAGTAACAACCCATCATACCATAACAATCCATCATACCATAACAGCCCATTATATAGTAACAACCCATTATATAGTAACAACCCATCATACCATAACAACCCATCATACCATAACAACCCATCATACATAACAACCCATCATACCATAAGAACCCATTATATAGTAACAACCCATCATACCAAACAACCATCATACCATAACAACCCATTATATGAACAACCCATCATACCATAACAACCCATTATATAGTAACAACCCATTATATAGTAACAACCCATCATACCATAACAAACCCATTATATAGCAACAACCCATCATACCATAAACAACCCATTATATAGTAACAACCCATCATACATCATAACAACCCATTATATAGTAACAACCCATCATACCATAACAACCCATTATATAGGAAACAACCCATTATATAGTTACAACCCATTATATAGTAACAACCCATCATACCATAACAACCCATCATACCATAACAACCCATATATAGTAACAAACCATCATACCATAACAACCCATTATATAGTAATACAACCCATCATACCATAACAACCCATTATATAGTAACAACCCATCATACCAAAACAACCCATTATATAGTAACAACCCATTATATAGTAACAACCCATCATACCATAACAACCCATTATATAGTAACAACCCATCGTACCATAACAACCCATTATATAGTAACAACCCATCATACCAAACAACCCATCATATAGTAACAAACCCATCATACCATAACAACCCATTATATAGTAACAACCCATCATACCATAACAACCCTCATTCATAACCAATAAAAACCCATTTATAGGAACAACCCATCATATAGTAACAACCCATTATATAGTAACAACCCATCATACCACAACAACCCATCATACCATAACAACCATTATATAGGAACAACCCATCATACCATAACAACCCATTATACCATAACAACCCAGTATATAGTAACCCATCATACCATAACAAACCATCATACCATAACAACCCATTATATAGAACAACCCCATCATACCATAACAACCCATCATACCATAACAACCCATCATATAGTAACAACCCATCATACCATAACAACCCATTATATAGTAACAACCCATCATACCATAACAACCATCATATAGTAACAACCCATCATACCATAACAACCCATTATATAGTAAAAACCCATCATACCATAACAACCATCATACCATAACACCCATTATATAGTAACAACCCATTATATAGTAACAACCCATCATACCATAACAACCCATCATACCAGTAACAACCCATCATACCATACAACCCATATACCTAACAAACCATCATACCATAACAACCCATTATATAGTAACAACCCATCATACCATAACAACCATCATACCATAACAACCATTATAATAGAACAACCCATCATACCATAACAACCCATATATAGTAACAACCCATTATACCATAACAACCCATCATACCATAACAACCATTATATAGAACAAACCATCATACCATAACAACCCATTATATAGTAACAACCCATCATACCATAACAACCCATTATATAGTAACAACCCATCATACCATAACAACCCATTATATAGGAACAACCCATTATATAGTAACAACCCATAATAGTAACAACCCATCATACCATAACAACCCATCATACCATAACAACCCATTATATAGTAACAACCCATCATACCATAACAACCCATTATATAGTAACAACCCATCATACCATAACAACCCATTATATAGTAACAACCCATCATACCAAAACAACCATTATATAGGAACAACCCATTATATAGTAACAACCCATCATACCAATACAACCCATTATATAGTAACAACCCATCATACCATAACAACCCATTTATAGTAACAACCCATCATACCATAACAACCCATCATATAGTAACAAACCCATCATACCATAACAACCCATTATATAGTAACAACCCATCATACCATAACAACCCATCATTCCATAACACATTATATAGGAACAACCCATTACCATAACAACCCATTATATAGTAACAACCCATCATACACAAACAAACCATCATACCATAACAACCCATTATATAGGAAACAACCCATCATACCATAACAACCCATTATATAGTAACAACCCATTATTAGTAACAACCCATAATACCATCACAACCCATCATACCATAACAACCATTATATAGTAACAACCCATCATATAGAACAACCCATTATATAGTAACAACCCATCATACCATAACAACCCATATATAGTACAACAACCCATATACCATAACAACCCATATATCATTATATAGTAACAACCCATCATACCAAAACAACCATTATATAGTAACAACCCATCATACCATACCAACCCATCATATAGTAAACAACCCATCATACCAGAACAACCCATCATACCCTAACAACCCATTATATAGTAACAAAACCATCATACCATAACAACCCATTATATAGTACAAAACCCATCATACCATAACAAACCATCATATAGTAACACCCATTCATACCATAACAACCCATCATACCATAACAGCCCATTATATAGTAACAACCCATTATTAGTAACAACCCATCATACCATAACAACCCATCATATAGTAAACAACCCATCATACCATAACAACCCATTATATAGTAACAACCCCATCATACCATAACAACCCATTATATAGGAACAACCCATCATATAGTAACAACCCATCATACCATAACAACCCATTATATAGTAACAACCATCATACATAACAACCATTATATAGTAACAACCCATCATACCATAACAACCATCATATAGTAACAACCCATCATACCATAACAACCCATATAGTATATAGTAACAAACCATCAATACCATAAAAACCCATTATATAGTAACAACCCATCATACCATAACAACCCATCATACCATAAAAGCCCATTATATAGTAACAACCCATCATATAGTAACAACCCATCATACCATAACAACCCATCATATAGAACAACCCATCATACCATAACAACCCATATATAGTAACAACCCATCATACCATAACAACCCATCATACCATAACAACCCATATATAGAACAACCCATTATAAGGAACAACCATCATACCATAACAACCCATTATATAGTAACAACCCATCATACCATAACAACCAATCATACCAGAACAACCCATTATATAGGAACAAACCCATCATACCATAACAACCCATTATATAGGAACAACCCATCATACCATAACAACCCCTATATAGTAACAAACCCATTATATAGTAACAACCCATCATACCATAACAACCCATTATATAGTAACAACCCATCATACCATAACAACCCATTATATAGTAACAACCCATCATACCATAACAACCCATTATATAGTAACAACCCATCATACCATAACAACCCATCATATAGAAACAACCCATCATACCATAACAACCCATTATATAGTAACAACCCATCATACCATAACAACCCATTATATATAGTAACAACCCATCATATAGTAACAACCATCATACCATAACAAACCCATCATATAGGAACAACCATCATACCATAACAACCCATTATACCATAACAACCCATTATAGTAACAACCAATCATACCATAACAAACCAATCATACCATAAACAACCCATTATATAGTAACAAACCATATACCCCAACAACCCATTATATAGTACAACCATCATACCATAACAACCCATATATAGGAAACAACCCATCATACCATAACAACAAAATCATACCAAACAACCCATTATATAGTAACAACCCATCATATAGTAACAACCCATCATACCATAACAACCCATCATACCATAACAACCCATCATACCAAACAACCCATTATATAGGAACAACCCATTATATAGTAACAACCCATCATACCATAACAACCCATCATACCATAACAACCCATTATATAGTAACAACCATATACCATAACAACCCAATTATATAGTAACAACCCATCATACCATAACAACCATTATATAGTAACAACCCATCATACCATAACAACCATATATAGGAACAACCCATCATACCATAACAACCCATATATAAAACAACCCACATTATATAGTAACAACACATCATACCATAACAAACCATTATATATAGGAACAACCCATGATATAGTTACAACCATTATATAGTAACAACCCATCATACCATAACAACCCATTATATAGGAACAACCCATCATACCATAACAACCCATATATAGTAACCAACCCATTATATAGTAAAAACCCATCATACCATAACAACCCATTATATAGTAACAACCATTAATAGTAACAACCATCATACCATAACAACCCATCATACCATACCACCCATTATATAGTAAAAACCCATTATATAGTAACAACCCATCATACCATAAAAACCCATCATACCATAACAACCCATCATACCATAAACAACCCATCATACCATAACCAACAGCTACCATACCAACCATAATACCATAACAACCCATATATAGTAAAACCCATCATACCATCACAACCCATCATACAATAACAGACCATATATAGTAACAACCCATCATATAGTAACAACCCATCATACCATAACAACCCAATTATAGTAACATAACAACCCATCATACCATAACAACCCATTATATAGTAACAACCCATCATACCATAACAACCCATTTATAGTAACAACCCAACATTACTCAAACAACCCATCATATAGTAAAACAACCCATCATACCATAACAACCCATCATATAGTAACAACCCATATACCATAACAACCCATCATACCCTAAAAACCCATTCTAGTAAACAACCCATTCATACAAACAAACAACCCATTATATAGGACCAAACCCATCATACCATAACAACCCATCATATAGTAACAACCCATCATACCATAACAACCCATCTACCATAACAGCCCATTATAATAGTAACAACCCCATATGTAACAAACCCATCATACAATAACAACCATTATACCTTAACAACCACATCATACTAACACAACCATTATATAGTAACAACCCATCATACCATAACAACCCATTATATAGTAACAACCCATCATATATAGTAACAACCCATCATACCATAACAAACCCATCTATAGACAACCATCATACCAATAACAACCATTATATAGTAACAACCCATCATACCAACAACCCAGTATATTAGTAACAACCATCATACCATAACAACCCATTATATAGTAACAAACCCATCATACAATAAACAACCCATCATACCATAAAAGCCATTATATAGTAACAACCCATCATATAGTAACAACCCATCATACCATAAACCCATATATAGGAACAAACCCATCATACCATAACAACCCATTATATATAACAACCCATTATATAGTAACAACCCTTTATATAGTAACAACCCATCATACCATAACAACCCATTTATTAGAGAACAACCCATCATACCATAACAACCCTTATATAGTAACAACCCATCATACCATAACAACCCATCATATAGAAACAACCCATATACCATAACAACCCATTATATAGTAACAACCCATCATACCATAACAACCCATATATAGTAGTAACAACCTATCATACCATAAACAACCCATCATATAGTAACAACCCATCATACCATAACAACCCATCATATAGGAACAACCCATCATACCATAACAACCCATTATACCATAACAACCCATTATATAGTAACAACCCATCATACCATAACAAACAATCATACCCTAACAACCCATTATATAGTAACAACCCATCATACCCCAACAACCCATTATATAGTACCAACCCATCATTCCATAACAACCCATCATATAGGAACAACCCATCATACCATAACAACCCATCATACCAAAGCAGCCCATTATATAGTAACAACCCATCATATAGTAACAACCCATCATACATAACAACCCATCATACCATAACAAACCCATCATACCAAACAACCCATTATATAGGAACAACCCATTATATAGTAAACAACCCATCATACCATAACAACCCATCATACCATAACAACCCATTATATAGTAACAACCATCATACCATAACAACCCATTATATAGTAACAACCCATCATACCATAACAAACCCATTATATAGTAACAACCCATCATACCATAAACAACCCATTATATAGGAACAACCCATCATACCATAACAACCCATTATATAATAACAACCCATTATATAGTAACAGCACATCATACCATAACAACCCATTATATAGGAACAACCCATTATATAGTTACAACCCATTATATAGTAACAACCCATCATACCATAACAACCCATTATATAGGAACAACCCATCATACCATAACAACCCATTATATAGTAACAACCCATCATACCATAACAACCCATTATATAGTAACACCCATCATACCATAACAACCCATTATATAGTAACAACCCATCATACCATAACAACCATTATATAGTAACAACCCATCATACCATAACAACCCATTATATAGGAACAACCCATTATTAGTTACAACCCATTATATATAGTAACAACCCATCATACCATAACAACCCATCATACCATAACAACCCATTATATAGGAACAACCCATCATACCATAACAACCCATTATATAGTAACAACCATATATAAGTAACAACCCATCATACCATAACAACCCATTATATAGTAATAACCCATCATACACATAACAACCCCATTAGATTATAGTAACAACCCATCATACCCAAAACAACCCATTATAAAGTAACACACCCATTCTATAGTAACAACCCATCATCCACCAATCCAACCCATTATATACTAACAACCCATCGTAACATAACAACCCATTATATAGGAACAACCCCATCATACCATAACAACCCATTATATAGTAACAACCCATTATATAGTAACAACCCATCATACCATAACAACCCATTATATAGAAACAACCCATCATACCATAACAACCCATTATTATAGTAACAACCCATCATACCATAACAACCCCATTATATAGTAACAACCCATTATATAGTAACAACCCATCATACACAACAACCTATCATACCATAACAACCCATTATATAGGAACAACCCATCATACCAATACAACCCATTATATAGTAACAACCCATCGTACCATAACAACCCATTATATAGGAACAACCCATCATACCATAACAACCCATTATATAGTAACAACCCAGTATATAGTAACCAACCCATCATACCCATAACAACCCATTAATAGAAACAACCCATCATACCATAACAACCCATTATATAGTAACAACCCATCATACCATAACAACCCCATTATTATAGTAACAACCCATTATATAGTAACAACCCATCATACCACAACAACCTATCATACCATAACAACCCATTATATAGGAACAACCCATCATACCATAACAACCCATTATATAGTAACAACCCATCATACCATAACAACCCATTATATAGTAACAACCCATTATATAGTAACAACCCATCATACCATAACAACCCATCATACCATAACAACCCATCATACCATAACAACCCATCATACCATAACAACCCATCATACCATAACAACCCATCATACCATAACAACCCATCATACCATAACAACCCAATTATATAGTAACAACCATCATACCATCACAACCCATCATACCATAACAGACCATTATATAGTAACAACCCATCATATAGTAACAACCCATCATACCATAACAACCCATTATATACTAACAACCCATCATACCACAACAACCCATTATATAGTAACAACCCATCATACCATAACAACCCATTATATAGTAACAACCCAACATACCAAACAACCCATATAGTAGTAACAACCCATCATACCATAACAACCCATCATATAGTAACAACCCATCATACCATAACCAACCCATCATACCCTAACAACCCATTATATAGTAACAACCCATCATATCCATAACAACCCATTATATAGTACCAACCCATCATTACCATAACAACCCATCATTATAGTAACAACCCATCATACCATAACAACCCATCATACCATAACAGCCCATTATATAGTAACAACCCATCATACCATAACAACCCATCATACCATAAAAGCCCATTATATAGTAACAACCCATTATATAGTAACAACCCATCATACCATAACAACCCATCATACCATAACAACCCATTATATAGGAACAACCCATTATAAAGGAACAACCCATCATACCATAACAACCCATTATATAGTAACCAATCCATCATACATAACAACCCATCATATCAGAACAACCCAGTTATATAGGAACAACCCATCATACCATAACAACCCATTATATAGGAACAACCCATCATACCATAACAACCCATTATATAGTAACAACCCATATATTAGTAACAACCCTTCATACCATAACAGCCCATTATATAGTAACAACCATCATACCATAACAACCCATTATATAGTAACAACCCATCATACCATAACAACCCATTATATAGTAACAACCCATCATACCATAACAACCCATCATATAGAAACAACCCATCATACCATCACACCCATTATATAGTAACAACCCCATCATACCATAACAACCCATTATATAGTAACAACCTATCATAACCATAACAAACCCATCATATAGTAACAACCCATCATACCATAACAACCCATCATATAGGAACAACCCATTCATACCATAACAACCCATCATACCAAAGCAGCCCATTATATAGTAACAACCCATCATATAGTAACAACCCCCATCATACCATAACAACCCCATCATACCATAACAACCCATCATACCAAAACAACCCATTATATAGGAACAACCCATTATATAGTAACAACCACTCATACCATAACAACCCATCATACCATAACAACCCATTATATGTAACAACCCATCATACCATAACAACCCATTATATAGTAACAACCCATCATTACCATATAACAACCCATTATATAGTAACAACCCATCATACCATAACAACCCATTATATAGGAACAACCCATCATACCATAACAACCATTATATAATAACAACCCATTATATAGGAACAGCACTCATACCCAACAACCCATTATATAGGAACAACCCATTATATAGTTACAACCCATTATATAGTAACAACCCATCATACCATAACAACCCATCTACCATAACAACCCATTATATAGGAACAACCATCATACCATAACAACCCATATATCGTAACCAACCCATTATATAGTAAACAACCCATCATACCATAACCAACCCATTATATCAGTAACAACCCATCATACCATAACAAACCCATTATATAGTAACAACCCATTATATAGTAACAACCCATTATATAGTAACAACCACCATACCATAACAACCCATATATAGGAACAACCCATTATATAGTTACAACCCATTATATAGTAACAACCCATACATACCATAACAACCCATCATACCATAACAACCCATTATATAGGAACAACCCATCATACCAAACAACCCATTATATAGTAACAACCCATTATATAGTAACAACCCATCATACCATAACAACCCATTATATAGTAATAACCCAATCATACCATAACAACCCATTATATAGTTAACAACCCATCATACCAAAAACAACCCATATATAGTAACAACCCCCATTATTATAGTAACAACCCATCATACAATACAACCCATTATATAGTAACACCCATCGTACCATAACAACCCCATTATATAGGAACAACCATCATACCCATAACAACCCATTATATAGTAACAACCCATTATATAGTAACAACCCATCATTACCATAACAACCCATTATATAGAAACAACCCATCATACCATAACAACCCATTATATAGTAACAACCCATCATACCATAACAACCCATTATATAGTAACAACCCATTATATAGTAACAACCCATCATACCACAACAACCTATCATACCATAACAACCCATTATATAGGAACACACCGATCATACCATAACAACCCATTATATAGTAACAACATCATACCATTACAACCATCATACCATAACAACCCATTATATAGTAACAACCCCATTATATAGTAACAACCCATTATATAGTAACAACCCATCATACCATAACAACCCATCATACCATAACAACCCATCATACCATAACAACCCATCATACCATAACAACCCATTATATAGTAACAACCCCATCATACCATCACAACCCATCATACCATAACAGACCATTATATAGTAACAACCCATCATATAGTAACAACCCCATCATACCATAACAACCCATTATATAGTAACAACCCATCATACCATAACAACCCATTATATAGTAACAACCCATCATACCATAACAACCCATTATATAGTAACAACCCAACACACCAAACAACCCATTATATAGTAACAACCACATCATACCATAACAACCCATCATATAGTAACAACCACTCATACCCTAACAACCCATTATATAGGTAACAACCCATCATACCATAACAACCCATTATATAGTACCCAACCCATCATACCATAACAACCCATCATATAGTAACAACCCATCATACCATAACAACCCATCATACCATAACAGCCCATTATATAGTAACAACCCATCATATAGGAACAACCCATCATACCATAACAACCCATCATACCTTAACAACCCATCATACCGTAACAACCCATTATATAGTAACAAACCCATCATACCATAACAACCCATTATATAGTAACAGCCCATCATATAGTAACAACCCATCATAACCATAACAACCCATCATATAGTAACAACCATCATACCATAACAACCATTATATAGTAACAACCCATCATACCATAACAACCAATCATATAGTAACAACCCATCATACCATAACAACCCAGTATATAGTAACAACCCATCATACCATAACAACCCATTATATAGTAACAACCCATCATACCATAACAACCCATCATATAGAAACAACCCATCATACCATAACAACCCATTATATAGTAACAACCCATCATACCATAACAACCCATTATATAGTAACAACCCATCATACCATAACAACCCATCATATAGTAACAACCCATCATACCATAAGAACCCATTATATAGTAACAACCCATCATACCATAACAACCCATCATACCATAACAACCCATTATATAGGAACAACCCATTATAAAGGAACAACCCATCATACCTTAACAACCCATTATATAGTAACAACCCATCATACCATAACAACCCATCATACCATAACAACCCATTATATAGGAACAACCCATTATAAAGGAACAACCCATCATACCTTAACAACCCATTATATAGTAACAACCCATCATACCATAACAACCCATCATACCAGAACAACCCATTATATAGGAACAACCAAATCAAATCAAATCAAATCAAATGTATTTATATAGCCCTTCGTACATCAGCTGATATCTCAAAGTGCTGTACAGAAACCCAGCCTAAAACCCCAACAGCAAGCAATGCAGGTGGAGAAGCACGGTGGCTAGGAAAAACTCCCTAGAAAGGCCAATACCTAGGAAGAAACCTAGAGAGGAACCAGGCTATGTGGGGTGGCCAGTCCTCTTCTGGCTGTGCCGGGTGGAGATTATAACAGAACATGGTCAAGATGTTCAATGTTCATAAATGACCAGCATGGTCGAATAATAATAAGGCAGAACAGTTGAAACTAGAGCAGCAGCACAGTCAGGTGGAAGTTGAAACTGGAGCAGCAGCATGGCCAGGTAGACTGGGGACAGCAAGGAGTCATCATGTCAGGTAGTCCTGGGGCATGGTCCTAGGGCTCAGGTCAGTTGAAACTGGAACAGCAGCATGGCCAGGTGGACTGGGGACAGCAAGGAGTCATCATGTCAGCTAGTCCTGGGGCATGGTCCTAGGGCTCAGGTCCTCCGAGAGAGAGAAAGAAAGAGAGAAGGAGAGAATTAGAGAACGCACACTTAGATTCACACAGGACACCGAATAGGACAGGAGAAGTACTCCAGATATAACAAACTGACCCCAGCCCCCCGACACATAAACTACTGCAGCATAAATACTGGAGGCTGAGACAGGAGGGGTCAGGAGACACTGTGGCCCCATCCGAGGACACCCCCGGACAGGGCCAAACAGGAAGGATATAACCCCACCCCACTTTGCCAAAGCACAGCCCCCACACCACTAGAGGGATATCTTCAACCACCAACTTACCATCCTGAGACAAGGCTGAGTATAGCCCACAAAGATCTCCGCCACGGCACAACCCAAGGGGGGGGGGGGCGCCAACCCAGACAGGATGACCACAACAGTGAATCAACCCACTCAGGTGACGCACCCCCTCCAGGGACGGCATGAGAGAGCCCCAGCAAGCCAGTGACTCAGCCCCTGTAATAGGGTTAGAGGCAGAGAATCCCAGTGGAAAGAGGGGGAACCGGCCAGGCAGAGACAGCAAGGGCGGTTCGTTGCTCCAGAGCCTTTCCGTTCACCTTCCCACTCCTGGGCCAGACTACACTCAATCATATGACCCACTGAAGAGATGAGTCTTCAGTAAAGACTTAAAGGTTGAGACCGAGTTTGCGTCTCTCACATGGGTAGGCAGACCGTTCCATAAAAATGGAGCTCTATAGGAGAAAGCCCTGCCTCCAGCTGTTTGCTTAGAAATTCTAGGGACAATTAGGAGGCCTGCGTCTTGTGACCGTAGCGTACGTATAGGTATGTACGGCAGGACCAAATCAGAGAGATAGGTAGGAGCAAGCCCATGTAATGCTTTGTAGGTTAGCAGTAAAACCTTGAAATCAGCCCTTGCTTTGACAGGAAGCCAGTGTAGAGAGGCTAGCACTGGAGTAATATGATCAAATTTTTTTGGTTCTAGTCAGGATTCTAGCAGCCGTATTTAGCACTAACTGAAGTTTATTTAGTGCTTTATCCGGGTAGCCGGAAAATAGAGCATTGCAGTAGTCTAACCTAGAAGTGACAAAAGCATGGATTAATTTTTCTGCATCATTTTTGGACAGAAAGTTTCTGATTTTTGCAATGTTACGTAGCTGGAAAAAAGCTGTCCTCGAAATGGTCTTGATATGTTCTTCAAAAGAGAGATCAGGGTCCAGAGTAACGCCGAGGTCCTTCAAAGTTTTATTTGAGACGACTGTACAACCATTAAGATTAATTGTCAGATTCAACAGAAGATCTCTTTGTTTCTTGGGACCTAGAACAAGCATCTCTGTTTTGTCCGAGTTTAATAGTAGAAAGTTTGCAGCCATCCACTTCCTTATGTCTGAAACACATGCTTCTAGCGAGGGCAATTTTGGGGCTTCCCCAATTTTGGGGCTTCACCATGTTCCATAACAACCCATCATACCATAACAACCCATTATATAGGAACAACCCATCATACCATAACAACCCATTATATAGTAACAACCCATTATATAGTAACAACCCTTCATACCATAACAACCCATTATATAGTAACAACCCATCATACCATAACAACCCATTATATAGTAACAACCCATCATACCATAACAACCCATTATATAGTAACAACCCATCATACCATAACAACCCATCATATAGAAACAACCCATCATACCATAACAACCCATTATATAGTAACAACCCATCATACCATAACAACCCATTATATAGTAACAACCTATCATACCATAACAACCCATCATATAGTAACAACCCATCATACCATAACAACCCATCATATAGTAACAACCCATCATACCATAACAACCCATTATACCATAACAACCCATTATATAGTAACAACCCATCATACCATAACAAACAATCATACCATAACAACCCATTATATAGGAACAACCCATCATACCATAACAACCCATCATACCATAACAACCCATCATATAGTAACAAACCATCATACCATAACAACCCATTATATAGTAACAACCCATCATACCATAACAACCCATCATATAGTAACAACCCATCATACCATAACAACCCATTATATAGTAACAACCCATCATACCATAACAATCCATCATACCATAACAGCCCATTATATAGTAACAACCCATTATATAGTAACAACCCATCATACCATAACAACCCATCATACCATAACAACCCATCATACCTTAACAACCCATCATACCATAACAACCCATTATATAGCAACAACCCATCATACCATAACAACCCATTATATAGTAACAGCCCATCATATAGTAACAACCCATCATACCATAACAACCCATCATATAGTAACAACCCATCATACCATAACAACCATTATATAGTAACAACCCATCATACCATAACAACCAATCATATAGTAACAACCCATCATACCATAACAACCCAGTATATAGTAACAACCCATCATACCATAACAACCCATTATATAGTAACAACCCATCATACCATAACAACCCATCATATAGGAACAACCCATCATACCATAAGAACCGATTATATAGTAACAACCCATCATACCACAACAACCCATCATTCCATAACAGCCCATTATATAGGAACAACCCATTATATAGTAACAACCCATTATATAGTAACAACCCATCATACCATAACAACCCATTATATAGTAACAACCCATTATATAGTAACAACCCATCATACCATAACAACCCATTATATAGTAACAACCCATCATACCATAACAACCCATCATATAGTAACAACCCATCATACCATAACAACCCATCATACCATAAAAGCCCATTATATAGTAACAACCCATCATATAGTAACAACCCATCATACCATAACAACCCATCATATAGGAACAACCCATCATACCATAAGAACCCATTATATAGTAACAACCCATCATACCATAACAACCCATCATACCATAACAACCCATTATATAGGAACAACCCATTATATAGGAACAACCCATCATACCATAACAACCCATCATACCATAACAACCCATTATATAGTAACAACCCATCATACCATAACAACCCATTATATAGTAACAACCCATCATACCATAAGAACCCATTATATAGTAACAACCCATTATATAGTAACAACCCATCATACCATAACAACCCATCATACCATAACAACCCATCATACCATAACAACCCATTATATAGTAACAACCCATCATACCATAACAACCCATCATATAGTAACAACCCATCATACCATAACAACCCAGTATATAGTAACAACCCATCATACCATAACAACCCATTATATAGTAACAACCCATCATACCATAACAACCCATCATATAGTAACAACCCATCATACCATAACAACCCATCATACCCTAACAACCCATTATATAGTAACAACCCATCATACCCCAACAACCCATTATATAGTACCAACCCATCATACCATAACAACCCATCATATAGTAACAACCCATCATACCATAACAACCCATCATACCAAAGCAGCCCATTATATAGTAACAACCCATCATATAGTAACAACCCATCATACCATAACAACCCATCATACCATAACAACCCATCATACCATAACAACCCATTATATAGGAACAACCCATTATATAGTAACAACCCATCATACCATAACAACCCATCATACCATAACAACCCATTATATAGTAACAACCCATCATACCATAACAACCCATTATATAGTAACAACCCATCATACCATAACAACCCATTATATAGTAACAACCCATCATACCATAACAACCCATTATATAGGAACAACCCATCATACCAGAACAACCCATTATATAGTAACAACCCATTATATAGTAACAGCACATCATACCATAACAACCCATTATATAGGAACAACCCATTATATAGTTACAACCCATTATATAGTAACAACCCATCATGCCATAACAACCCATTATACCATAACAACCCATTATATAGGAACAACCCATCATGCCATAACAACCCATTATATAGTAACAACCCATTATATAGTAACAACCCATCATACCATAACAACCCATTATATAGTAACAACCCATCATACCATAACAACCCATTATATAGTAACAACCCATCATACCATAACAACCCATCATACCATAACAACCGATTATATAGTAACAACCCATCATACCATAACAAACCATTATATAGGAACAACCCATTATATAGTTACAACCCATTATATAGTAACAACCCATCATACCATAACAACCCATCATACCATAACAACCCATTATATAGGAACAACCCATCATACCATAACAACCCATTATATAGTAACAACCCATTATATAGTAACAACCCAGCATACCATAACAACCCATTATATAGTAATAACCCATCATACCATAACAACCCATTATATAGTAACAACCCATCATACCAAAACAACCCATTATATAGTAACAACCCATTATATAGGAACAATCCATCATACCAATACAACCCATTATATAGTAACAACCCATCGTACCATAACAACCCATTATATAGGAACAACCCATCATACCATGACAACCCATTATATAGTAACAACCCATTATATAGTAACAACCCATCATACCATAACAACCCATTATATAGAAGCAACCCATCATACCATAACAACCCATTATATAGTAACAACCCATCATACCATAACAACCCATTATATAGTAACAACCCATTATATATTAACAACCCATCATACCACAACAACCTATCATACCATAACAACCCATTATATAGGAACAACCCATCATACCATAACAACCCATTATATAGTAACAACCATCATACCATAACAACCCATCATACCATAACAACCCATTATATAGTAACAACCCATTATATAGTAACAACCCATCATACCATAACAACCCATTATATAGGAACAACCCATCATACCATAACAACCCATTATATAGCAACAACCCATTATATAGTAACAACCCATCATACCATAACAACCCATTATATAGTAACAACTCATTATATAGTAACAACCCATCATACCATAACAACCTATCATACCATAACAACCCATTTTATAGGAACAACCCATCATACCATAACAACCCATTATATAGTAACAACCCATCATACCATAACAACCCATCATACCATAACAACTCATTTTATAGGAACAACCCATTATATAGTAACAACCCATTATATAGTAACAACCCATCATACCATAACAACCCATCATATAATAACAACCCATTATATAGTAACAACCCAGCATACCATAACAACCCATTATATAGTAACAACCCATTATATAGTAACAACCCATCGTACCATAACAACCCATTATATAGGAACAACCCATCATACCATGACAACCCATTATATAGTAACAACCCATTATATAGTAACAACCCATCATACCATAACAACCCATTATATAGAAACAACCCATCATACCATAACAACCCATTATATAGTAACAACCCATCATACCATAACAACCCATTATATAGTAACAACCCATTATATATTAACAACCCATCATACCACAACAACCTATCATACCATAACAACCCATTATATAGGAACAACCCATCATACCATAACAACCCATTATATAGTAACAACCATCATACCATAACAACCCATCATACCATAACAACCCATTATATAGTAACAACCCATTATATAGTAACAACCCATCATACCATAACAACCCATTATATAGGAACAACCCATCATACCATAACAACCCATTATATAGCAACAACCCATTATATAGTAACAACCCATCATACCATAACAACCCATTATATAGTAACAACTCATTATATAGTAACAACCCATCATACCATAACAACCTATCATACCATAACAACCCATTTTATAGGAACAACCCATCATACCATAACAACCCATTATATAGTAACAACCCATCATACCATAACAACCCATCATACCATAACAACTCATTTTATAGGAACAACCCATTATATAGTAACAACCCATTATATAGTAACAACCCATCATACCATAACAACCCATCATATAATAACAACCCATTATATAGTAACAACCCAGCATACCATAACAACCCATTATATAGTAACAACCCATTATATAGTAACAACCCATCATACCATAACAACCCATTATATAGTAACAACCCATCATACCATAACAACCCATTATATAGTAACAAACCATCATACCATAACAACCCATTATATAGGAACAACCCATCATACCATAACAACCCATTATATAGTAACAACCCATCATACCATAACAACCCATCATACCAGAACAACCCATTATATAGGAACAACCCATCATACCATAACAACCCATTATATAGTAACAACCCATCATACCATAACAACCCATCATAACATAACATACCATTATATAGTAACAACCCATCATATAGTAACAACACATCATATAGTAACAACCCATCATACCATAACAACCCATTATATAGTAACAACCCATCATACCATAACAACCCATCATATAGTAACAACCCATCATACCATAACAATCCATCATACCATAACAGCCCATTATATAGTAACAACCCATTATACCGTAACAACCCATCATGCCATAACAACCCATCATACCATAACAACCCATCATACCATAACAACCCATCATACCATAACAACCCATCATACCATAACAACCCATCATACCATAACAACCCATTATATAGTAACAGCCCATCATATAGTAACAACCCATCATACCATAACAATCCATCATATAGTAACAACCCTTCATACCACAACAACCCATTATATAGGAACAACCCATCATACCATAACAACCCATTATATAGGAACAACCCATCATACCATAACAACCCATCATATAGAAACAACCCATCATACCATAACAACCCATTATATAGTAACAACCCATCATATAGGAACAACCCATTATATAGTAACAACCCATCATACCATAACAACCCATCATATAGTAACAACCCATCATACCATAAAAGCCCATTATATAGTAACAACCCATCATATAGTAACAACCCATCATACCATAACAACCCATCATATAGGAACAACCCATCATACCATAAGAACCCATTATATAGTAACAACCCATCATACCATAACAACCCATTATATAGTAACAACCCATCATACCATAACAACCCATTATATAGTAACAACCCATCATACCATAACAACCCATTATATAGTAACAACCCATCATACCATAACAACCCATCATATAGTAACAACCCATCATACCCTAACAACCCATTATATAGTAACAACCCATCATACCATAACAGCCCATTATATAGTAACAACCCATTATATAGTAACAACCCATTATACCGTAACAACCCATCATACCATAACAAACCATCATACCATAACAACCAATCATACCATAACAACCCATCATACCAAAACAACCCATTATATATTAACAACCCATCAAATCAAATCAAATCAAATTTATTTATATAGCCCTTCGTACATCAGCTGATATCTCAAAGTGCTGTACAGAAACCCAGCCTAAAACCCCAAACAGCAAGCAATGCAGGTGGAGAAGCACGGTGGCTAGGAAAAACTCCCTAGAAAGGCCAATACCTAGGAAGAAACCTAGAGAGGAACCAGGCTATGTGGGGTGGCCAGTCCTCTTCTGGCTGTGCCGGGTGGAGATTATAACAGCACATGGTCAAGATGTTCAATGTTCATAAATGACCAGCATGGTCGAATAATAATAAGGCAGAACAGTTGAAACTAGAGCAGCAGCACAGTCAGGTGGAAGTTGAAACTGGAGCAGCAGCATGGCCAGGTAGACTGGGGACAGCAAGGAGTCATCATGTCAGGTAGTCCTGGGGCATGGTCCTAGGGCTCAGGTCAGTTGAAACTGGAACAGCAGCATGGCCAGGTGGACTGGGGACAGCAAGGAGTCATCATGTCAGGTAGTCCTGGGGCATGGTCCTAGGGCTCAGGTCCTCCGAGAGAGAGAAAGAAAGAGAGAAGGAGAGAATTAGAGAACACACACTTAGATTCACACAGGACACCGAATAGCACAGGACACCGACATCATACCATAACAACCCATTATATAGTAACATCCCATCATATAGTAACAACCCATCATACCATAACAACCCATCATATAGTAACAACCCATCATACCATAACAACCCATTATATAGTAACAACCCATCATACCATAACAACCCATCATATAGTAACAACCCATCATACCATAACAACCCATTATATAGTAACAACCCATCATACCATAACAACCCATTATATAGTAACAACCCATCATACCATAACAACCCATCATATAGTAACAACCCATCATACCATAACAACCCATCATACCCTAACAACCCATTATATAGTAACAACCCATCATACCATAACAACCCATTATATAGTACCAACCCATCATACCATAACAACCCATCATATAGTAACAACCCATCATACCATAACAACCCATCATACCATAACAGCCCATTATATAGTAACAACCCATCATATAGTAACAACCCATCATATAGTAACAACCCATCATACCATAACAGCCCATTATATAGTAACAACCCATCATATAGTAACAACCCATCATACCATAACAACCCATCATATAGTAACAACCCATCATACCATAACAACCCATCATATAGTAACAACCCATCATACCATAACAACCCATTATATAGGAACAACCCATCATACCATAACAACCCATCATACCATAACAACCCATTATATAGTAACAACCCATCATACCCTAACAACCCATTATATAGGAACAACCCATCATACCATAACAACCCATTATATAGTAACAACCCATCATACCATAACAACCCATCATACCATAACAACCCACCATACCATAACAACCCATTATATAGTAACAACCCATCATACCATAACAACCCATTATATAGTAACAACCCATTATATAGTAACAGCCCATCATACCATAACAACCCATCATATAGGAACAACCCATCATACCATAACAACCCATTATATAGTAACAACCCATCATACCATAACAACCCATTAAATAGTAACAACCCATCATACCATAACAACCCATCATACCTTAACAACCCATTATATAGTAAACAGACTGTCTCATGTCTGGCCTTCTAGGTTCCTCTGTCCAGTGTCTGTGTTCTGTTGCTCATCTTAACCTTTTCTTTTTATTGGCCAGTCTGAGACCTCTTCACTGTTGACGGAGAGAGAGAGACATACTAATGAGACTAAAGGAATCCTCTTGGTCCTCTGTTTAAAGTCAGGAAGATGTCAATCATTTATTCGTCTCTCGTGCTGCCTGCATGGCACACACACACACACACACACACACACACACATCCCCCCTCCCTCCAATTCTGGATGATGGCCCCATGCAATACAACACATAGGGTTAACAGCCCCCCCCCCCCCCCCCTGCTCTCAACCCCTGATAGGCTGCCGGGGCTAGATGCTGGCACTCCTCTGGACCAATAGCAGGGCCCGGTGGTGATGTCATGGGGTAGTAGAGGGGCTGTTGCTGATGCTGCCGCTAGTCTGTATCCAAGGAGCAAGACTGACAGAGAGAGAGACAGCCTGAAAACCCGGACCTACCCCACCAACCCCATCCACCATCATCAACTCAGCCCTGCTCCAGAGGAGGGTAAGGAAAAACACGCCTCTCCTGAACATAACACAGAAAGACATCAAGGAGGTAGACCTTTATCTGGGGGTAGTTACACTAATATTATGGGATGTTACTAAAGGATGTAGTGTAGTAGCTGTTGGCTGTACTGGAAAACGATGCAACAACTGTCGTCTAGGAACTCTGTACTCTCTCTCTCCATGTTGTGTCTGTCTGTCTGTCTGTAATCAGGTACTCTCTCTCTCCATGTTATGTCTGTCTGTCTGTCTGTCAGTAATCAGGTACTCTCTCTCCATGTTGTGTCTGTCAGTAATCAGGTACTCTCTCTCCATGTTGTGTCTGTCTGTCTGTCAGTAATCAGGTACTCTCTCTCCACGTTCTGTCTGTCTGTCAGTAATCAGGTACTCTCTCTCCACGTTGTGTCTGTCTGTCTGTCTGTCAGTAATCAGGTACTCTCTCTCTCCACGTTGTGTCTGTCTGTCTGTCAGTAATCAGGTACTCTCTCTCTCCACGTTGTGTCTGTCTGTCTGTCAGTAATCAGGTACTCTCTCTCTCCATGTTGTGTTTGTCTGTCAGTAATCAGGTACTCTCTCTCTCCACGTTGTGTCTGTCTGTCTGTCTGTAATCAGGTACTCTCTCTCTCCATGTTATGTCTGTCTGTCTGTCTGTCAGTAATCAGGTACTCTCTCTCCATGTTGTGTCTGTCAGTAATCAGGTACTCTCTCTCCATGTTGTGTCTGTCTGTCTGTCAGTAATCAGGTACTCTCTCTCCACGTTCTGTCTGTCTGTCAGTAATCAGGTACTCTCTCTCCACGTTGTGTCTGTCTGTCTGTCTGTCAGTAATCAGGTACTCTCTCTCTCCACGTTGTGTCTGTCTGTCTGTCAGTAATCAGGTACTCTCTCTCTCCACGTTGTGTCTGTCTGTCTGTCAGTAATCAGGTACTCTCTCTCTCCATGTTGTGTTTGTCTGTCAGTAATCAGGTACTCTCTCTCTCCACGTTGTGTCTGTCTGTCTGTCAGTAATCAGGTACTCTCTCTCTCCACGTTGTGTCTGTCTGTCTGTCAGTAATCAGGTACTCTCTCTCTCCACGTTGTGTCTGTCTGTCTGTCAGTAATCAGGTACTCTCTCTCTCCATGTTGTGTTTGTCTGTCAGTAATCAGGAACTCTCTCTCTCCACGTTGTGTCCCTCTGTCTGTCAGTAATCAGGTACTCTCTCTCTCCATGTTGTGTCTGTCAGTAATCAGTTACTCTCTCTCTATGTTGTGTCTGTCTGTCAGTAATAATGTATCCTATTCAGCGTTGTCTGTCTCTGTGTTTACGGTATGTATGACAACAGGCAGGGTATATGTATCTGTTGTGTCTTCTGTCTGGCTGTGAGAACAGGATCATATAAGATTTATAATTCAGGTATTTATTTATTTATTTACCTAGATCCTCGTAACCATACGTTCCAAAAACATCACTTTCAGCTGAACGATACTCTGTGTATATTCATGTCGTTGGACATCAGCTTCCGACCACTGGATTCACTCTGGGTGGGTGTGTATTGGGATGAACGGTGCTGACTGGACATGAGGTAAAAGGATAAGGAAAGGAGGAGACGGAGGGGGATGATAGAGGGGAAGTGAGGACAGAGAGAGAGAGAGAGAGAGAGAGAGACAGAGAGAGAGAGAGAGAGAGAGAGAGAGACAGAGAGAGAGAGAGAGAGAGAGAGAGAGACAGAGAGCGAGAGAGAGAGAGAATGGATAGTAGGCTTTATTTAGAAAAGTAGCATAGATCTACTGATACGCTGATGACAGCAAGAGAGGAAGACAGACAGACAGAGGACAGGAAGACAGGCAGGCAGACAGACAGACAGACAGACAGACGAGAGGAAGACAGACAGACAGGCGAGAGGAAGACAGACAGACAGACGAGAGGAAGACAGACAGACAGGAGAGAGGAAGACAGACAGACAGGAGAGAGGAAGACAGACAAACAGACAGGCGAGAGGAAGACAGACAGACAGGAGAGAGGAAGACAGACAGACAGACAGGAGAGAGGAAGACAGACAGACAGACAGACAGACAGACAGACAGACAGACAGACAGACAGACAGACAGACAGACAGACAGACAGACAGACAGACAGACAGACAGACAGACAGACAGACAGACAGACAGACAGACAGACAGACAGACAGACAGACAGACAGACAGACAGACAGACAGACAGATAGACGAGAGGAAGACAGACAGATGAGAGGAAGACAGACAGACAGGAGAGAGGAAGACAGATAGAGGAGAGAATGCAGACTTTCCTGTCTTCTTTATTGACAAACAAGAAGTGAACAGCTTACCATGCAGAATGTTTCTATCGACCAGCCTCTCAGTGTGCGCGTGCGTGTGGGCAGGGCACCACTGGTCTCTAGAGGTATCATGTCACAGTGGAAAGAGAGCTGTGACACAGCGGTCTGGACAGTCACAGCGGAGAGAGAGCTGTGACACAGCGGTCTGGACAGCCAAGTGGAGAGAGCGATGTGACACAGCGGTCTGGACAGTCACAGCGGAGAGAGAGCTGTGACACAGCGGTCTGGACAGCCAAGTGGAGAGAGAGCTGTGACACAGCGGTCTGGACAGTCACAGCGGAGAGAATGCTGTGACACAGCGGAGAGAGAGCTGTGACACACTCATAAGGACAGTCACAGTGGTCTGGACAGGAGGCTGTTGGAAATAAACTATTTGCACAGAGTTGTGCTTATTTCTGGCTGAGCTTTGATTGGCTATTATTTTAATAACCAATCATTTATTTTTACACCAAATACTAACATACACATACAAACAACAATTTACAGACGCACACAAACAACGACGACATCTCATCTGCCTAGACTGCTCCCACCCCCATCCCTAGTGCCTGGCCACACCCCTATCCCTAGTGCCTGGCCACACCCCCATCCCTAGTGCCTGGCCACACCCCTATCCCTAGTGCCTGGCCACACCCCCATCCCTAGTGCCTGGCCACACCCCCATTCCTAGTGCCTGGCTACACCCCCATTCCTAGTGCCTGGCTACACCCCTATCCCTAGTGCCTGGCTACACCCCTATCCCTAGTGCCTGGCCACACCCCTATCCCCAGTGCTTGGCCACACCCCCATCCCTAGTGCCTGGCCACACCCCCATCCCTAGTGCCTGGCCACACCCCCATCCCTAGTGCCTGGCCAAACCCCCATTCCTAGTGCCTGGCTACACCCCTATCCCTAGTGCCTGGCCACAACCCTATCCCTAGTGCCTGGCCACACCCCTATCCCCAGTGCTTGGCCACACCCCCATCCCTAGTGCCTGGCCACACCCACATCCCTAGTGTCTGGCCACACCCCCATTCCTAGTGCCTGGCCACACCCCCATCCCTAGTGCCTGGCCACACCCCCATTCCTAGTGCCTGGCTACACCCCCATTCCTAGTGCCTGGCTACACCCCTATCCCTAGTGCCTGGCTACACCCCTATCCCTAGTGCCTGGCCACACCCCTATCCCCAGTGCTTGGCCACACCCCCATCCCTAGTGCCTGGCCACACCCCCATCCCTAGTGCCTGGCCACACCCCCATCCCTAGTGCCTGGCCAAACCCCCATTCCTAGTGCCTGGCTACACCCCTATCCCTAGTGCCTGGCCACAACCCTATCCCTAGTGCCTGGCCACACCCCTATCCCCAGTGCTTGGCCACACCCCCATCCCTAGTGCCTGGCCACACCCACATCCCTAGTGTCTGGCCACACCCCCATTCCTAGTGCCTGGCCACAACCCTATCCCTAGTGCCTGGCCACACTCCAAACCCCCATCCCTAGTGCCTGGCCACACCCCCATCTCTAGTGCCTGGCCACACCCCCATCCCTAGTGCCTGGCCACACCCCCATCCCTAGTGCCTGGCCACACCCCCATCTCTAGTGCCTGGCCACACCCCCATCCCTAGTGCCTGGCCACACCCCCATCCCTAGTGCCTGGCCACACCCCCATCCCTAGTGCCTGGCCACACCCCCATCCCTAGTGCCTGGCCACACCCCCATCCCTAGTGCCTGGCCACACCCCCATCTCTAGTGCTTGGCCACACCCCCATCCCTAGTGCCTGGCCACACCCCCATCCCTAGTGCCTGGCCACACCCCCATCTCTAGTGCTTGGCCACACCCCCATCCCTAGTGCCTGGCCACACCCCCATCCCTAGTGCCTGGCCACACCCCCATCCCTAGTGCCTGGCCACACCCCCATCCCTAGTGCTTGGCCACACCCCCATCCCTAGTGCCTGCAGAATGTGCCTGGCCACACCCCCATCCCTAGTGCCCTTTGTTATTGTTTGCCACATGGTCTTAAATTGTTTTAAAAAAATTATAAATGTATCTTGGTTGCCCATGCTATTTCAATAAGAAATCATTTAATTGATTTATTCCCAAGTTTTTAGTAATATGTTTTTTCAAGATGAGTGATGAGAATGGAATCATACAGCCTATTTTGTATATCACTACGGCCCCATATGCCATTTTTTTTTTTTTTTTACCTTTATTTAACTAGGCAAGTCAGTTAAGAACAAATTCATATTTTCAATGACAGCCTAGGAACAGTGGGTTAACTCCCTGTTCAAGGGCAGAACGACAGATTTTGTACCTTGTCAGCTCGGGGATTTGAACTTGCAACCTTTCGGTTACTAGTCCAATGCTCTAACCACTAGGCTACACTGCCGGCATGTCTTGAAATATGCAGGCAGACGGATTATAGGTAAGTTTACATTATAATATTTCTGCTAGACACATTTTCTGCTCCGCCCATAATTCTTGGACTTCATAGCGTTCCCAGAAAGCATAGATTATTGAGTCGTTGTTAGTTTTACAGTTAAGACATGACTCTGCCGTTGTGCCGTAGAATTTGGGGGGAATTTTGTCTCTTGTTTAATAATAAATTCTATACATTAGTTTATACTGGATTAAGTGTATATTTTTGTTAGCTGTAATCTCATTAGTTATGCTCCAACATTCCCTCCATCTTGTGACAACATCAGTTATTTTTTTTAAGTCGTGGTTCCAATAGTTTCTATTTTTTTCTAAGAGATTGTCAGTTGGATAGGCTCTCTCCAAGGTATTGTATATCTTACCTGTCATATGAACATCCTTTTCTGACTCAAATAAGATTCCCTCAAGGTTTCTCTGATGTCCTAAAAAGTTCAAATCCAAATGTTGTAATATGTAACTTTTAAGGTGCATGTATTTTAAAACATCTACAATGGTCAGTCCCAAATGGCTTTTTCATTTTGTCATGGAAATTAATTAATTTCCTGTTGCCAAGTCATTTATGGTTTCTATGCCTTTAGTTTTCCACCTGGACCAATTTATTAGTGAATTCTGAAAATAAATACAAGGATAGTTCCATGAGGTTGTGTTTTTAGGGAGTGCTATTGGTTCTTGTAGAATACGTTACATTTACTTCCATATTGTTATAGTGTTCCATATTGTTATAGTGTTCCATATTGTTATAGTGTTCTATATCGTTATAGTGTTCTATATTGTTATAGTGTTCTATATTGTTATAGTGTTCTATATTGGTATAGTGTTCTATATTGTTATAGTGTTCTATATTGGTATAGTGTTCTATATTGTTATAGTGTTCTATATTGTTATCGTGTTCTATATTGTTATAGGTTCCATATTGTTATAGTGTTCTATATTGTTATAGTGTTCTATATTGTTACAGTGTTCTATATTGTTATAGTGTTCTATATTGTTACAGTGTTCTATATTGGTATAGTGTTCTATATTGTTATAGTGTTCTATATTGTTATCGTGTTCTATATTGTTATAGGTTCCATATTGTTATAGTGTTCTATATTGTTATAGTGTTCTATATTGTTACAGTGTTCTATATTGTTATAGTGTTCTATATTGTTATAGTGTTCTATATTGTTATAGTGTTCTATATTGTTACAGTGTTCTATATTGGTATAGTGTTCTATATTGTTATAGTGTTCCATATTGTTATAGTGTTCGATATTGTTATAGTGTTCTATATTGTTACAGTGTTCTATATTGTTATAGTGTTCTATATTGTTACAGTGTTCTATATTGTTATAGTGTTCTATATTGTTACAGTGTTCTATATTGTTATAGTGTTCTATATTGTTATCGTGTTCTATATTGTTATAGGTTCCATATTGTTATAGTGTTCTATATTGTTATAGTGTTCTATATTGTTACAGTGTTCTATATTGTTATAGTGTTCTATATTGTTATAGTGTTCTATATTGTTATAGTGTTCTATATTGTTACAGTGTTCTATATTGTTATAGTATTCTATGTTGTTATAGTGTTCCATATTGTTATAGAGTTCGATATTGTTATAGTGTTCTATATTGTTATAGTGTTCTTAACTATGAAGTTGTTCATGTTCTTAGCTTCATCCTTTGAAAAGAGACACGCTAAAAGATTCTGAGATTTGAAAGTATTCAGAGTGGGTTTTTTCAGCAAAGGGGGCTTTAAGTTTTTTAAATGAATCAGTTATATCAGTAGATCGTCTAGAAATACGTTTAGTTCATGTTTGCCAATACTGATAGCTGTTACGTTTGGGTCCTGTCTATTTCTTTCTGCAAGCAGTTCAATTGCCAGTGCAAACAGGAGAGGGGAAACAGGACATCCCTGTCTTGTGCCCCTTTCTAAAGCAATTTCATCAGATAACGTGTTATTTGTGTATATTTTTTTGCATTATGTAATATTTATCGGCATCAACAGCCATTATTGATAATTAATTATTAAACTGAAACATGTTCTTGTATTTGTTTTTAAGTGTCTATTTTTTCATAAACCCTGTTTGATTGACATGTATCAAGTCTGGTAAGACTTTTTGCCATTTTATTGCTTGTGAGCTTTGTTAGTATTTTGTTGCTTTATTGTCACAATGTATTCAACTTATGGGTCTATAATCAGCAGGCGATTCTCCCGATTTTCCTGGTTTTAATGTAACCTGGGGGAAAAAAACAGTTTGATACATGGAACTAGGAAATACTGAATTGAGTGGCGTGTCATTTCTGTAAAATCGCAGATGTTTTAACTGTATCTAATAATGATTTATTATCTCTCTTTTTAGTGATTCTTTTTTGTCTGTTGATAATTGCTTCAGGGTTGTTAAGTCTTAAGAAGGCTACAGAATCCATCCAACTGTTGCTTAATTCTGATTCATACTGTGCCTTCGGAAAGCATTACATTTTTCTACATTTTGTTAAGTTACAGCCTTATTCTAAAATGGATTCAATTGTTTTTGTTATTTTGCTTATCAACCTACACACAATACTCCACAATGACGAAGCAAAAGAGGTTTTATAAATGTTTGCAAATGTATAAAAACAAACGGACATTTCACATTTACATAAGTATTCAGTACTTTGTTGAAGCACCTTTGGCAGTGATTACAGCTTTGAGTCTTCTTTGGTGTGATGCTACAAGCTTGCACACCTGTATTTGGGGAGTTTCTCCCATTCTTCTCTGCAGATCCTCTCAAGCTCTGTCAGGTTGGACAGCTATTTTCAGGTCTCTCTAGAGATGTTTCATCGGGTTCAAGTCCGGGCTCTGGCTGGGCCATTCAAGGACATTCAGAGACTTGTCCCAAAGCCTCACCTGCACTGGCTTGCCTGTGTGCTTAGGGTCGTTGGAAGGTCCCGAAACCCAGTCTGAAGTCCTGAGTGCTCTGGAGCAGGTTTTCATCAAGGATCTCTCTGTACTTTGCTTAGTTCATCTTTCCCTCATTTCTGACTAGTATCCCAGTCCCTGCTGTTGAAAAACATCCCCACAGCATGATGCTGCCACCACCATGCTTCACCATAGGGATGCTGCCAGGTTTCTTCCAGATGTGGCATTCATGCCAAATAGTTCAAACTTGGTTTCATCATACCAGAGAATCTTTTTTCTCATGGTCTGTCCTTTAGGTGCCTTTTGGCAAACTCCAAGCAGGCTTTCAGATGCTTCCGTCTGGCCACTCTACCATAAAGGCCTGATTGGTGGAGTGCAGCAGAGATGATTGTCCTTCTGGAAGGTTCTACACAGAGGAACTCTGGAGCTCTGTCAGAGTGACCATCGGGTTCTTGGTCACCTCCCAGACCTTTCTCCCCAGATTGCTCAGTTTGGCCAGCGGCCAGCTCTAGGAAGAGTCTTGGTGCTTCCAAACTTCTTCCATTTCAGAATGATGGAGGCCACTGTGTTCTTGGGGACCTTTAAAGCTGCAGAAATCTTTTGGTATCCTTCCCCAAATCTGTGGCTCGACACAATCCTGTCTCTGAGTTCTACGGACAATTCCTTCGACCTCATGGCTTAGTTTTTGCTGTGTGCCTTTCCAAATCATGTCCAATCAATTGAAGGTACTACAAGTGGACTCCAATCAAGTTGTAGAAACATCTTAAGGATGATTAATGGAAACAGGAAGCACCTGAGCTCAATTTCAAGTCTCATACCAAGGGTCGGAATACTTATGTAAATAAGGTATTTCTGTTTTTCATTTTAATACATTTGCAAACTTTTCTAAAAACACAGTTTTGCTTTGGCATTATGGGGTATTGTGATGTCATTATGGGGTATTGTGATGTCATTATGGGGTAATGTGATGTCATTATGGGGTATTGTGATGTCATTATGGGGTATTGTGATGTCATTATGGGGTATTGTGTGTAGATTGATGAAGATTTTTATTTTATTTAATCAATTTTAGAATACGGCTGTAACGTAACAAAATGTGGAAAAGGGGAGGGATCTGAATATTTGCGCTGGACATTTTCATAGAAGCTTATAAAATCTTCATTAATCACATTGTTGTTTTTAATTACCGCATTTTGTATCTTTGTCTTTTAAATCATGTCTGGTTTAGCGTGTATTTGTTTTCGTGAGAGCTGCAAGATATTTACCAGGTTTATTTGCCATTAAGTAGTATGCTTTTAAAATATCGTATTCCTGCTTATTTTCAGAAATGGTATTTTCTTCTTTACCTTGTAATGATGTTTTATGTTTCTAAGATGTGTTTTTATTTCATTTTCTAGCTCAGATTACATTTTTGCAGAGAGTGACATTTTCCTAATGTACACCTTAAAGGTATTCTAAGGTATATCAGGGGTCAGCCTTTCTCTGTCCTTTATGTCTACATTTGTAATTGGTTCTCCAAAACGTTTTTACAAATTTCTTTATTTCCTGGTGTGTTGAGACATCACGTTGTTTAGATTTGAAAACCCAACAGTTGTATTGGAAGGGGTTTGCGCTCGAGGGCTGTGTTTGGTTCTCCTCTTTGTCTTTCTCACTCAAACACACGTGGTCAATCAATCACAAAAAAAAGCAAGGCCCCTTCATTATCAACGCCTCGTGCCTACATTACAACATCAAAATAGCCTTCTTGACTTTGAAGTCAGGAGGACTTGGAGTTATGAGTTAGCCTGACTAATACGAGACGGTTTAACCCTTTTCGATCCAAGAACTGGTCCTAAAATGAATAGTATTAGGAGCCTGAAGAAGAAACTACCCAGATGTCAATTCAACGTCTATTCCAGGTTGGTGACATGACGTGGTGTGTGCCCAGTTGGTAGTAGTGTTAGGCCCCTGAAGAGGAATGTCATGTAAGAACAGATTTTGGTAATATTTTGCATTAATTCAATGTTGAGGAGCCCATCTAAAGGAAGGGTGGAGACAGAGAGAGCAGCTGGTGGAGAGATCTGGAGGGAGAAGGGCTGCCACCCCTTCTTCCCTCTCCCTCTCCACCTCTCTCTCTCTCTCTCTCTCTGTCTCTCTCTGTCTCTCTCTCTCTTTTTCCATCTCTTGCCCTCTCTCTCTCTCTCTCCCTCTCTCTCTTTCCATCTCTTGCCCTCTCTCTCTCTCTCTCTCTCTCTCTCTCTCTTTTTCTCTGTCTCTCTCTTTTTCCATCTCTTGCCCTCTCTCTCTCTCCCTCTCTCTCTCTCTCTCTCTCTCTCTCTCCCTCTCTCTCTCTCTCTCCCTCTCTCTCCCTCTCCCTCTCTCTCTCTCTCTCTCTCTCTCTCTCTCTCTCTCTCTCTCTCTCTCTCTCTCTCTCTCTCTCTCTCTCTCTCTCTTTCTCTCTCTCATCTGAATTCACTCTGCAGTTCTCCACGTGTCACTCCTGTGATTTATCACACAGTCACACTGGTACAGGTTATAGTGCGTGGCAGTAAGGTTAACCTGAACGACTCATATCACAAACATCAGGATTATCAGATACCCTCTCTTCAAAACTAACAATTTATTTATGACCATTCACAGATTTGTCTATTTCCTCATTAAGACTTCAGGCACCAGTCTCTTGAACATAGCGTGACCCTGGGTGTTATGTTAACTCCAGATTATTTTAATAATAATAATTTAATAATTGAATAATAATTGAATAATCATTCTTATAAAGTAAAATCTCATTGAAGTCCTCTTTATCTACAGGAACAGCATTGACCTGAGCTCAACACAGTGGAATCATGACCCTAGCAGGTAAGCACTTATCTCCATATACAAGACACAATAACTTCATAAAACCCCAAATGTACCTCCAACAAAAAGCCATTAATGCTGACAGGAGACATCATTTAGACACAACAAAACATACGTTTGTATATTTATTTCATGTAATATAACACACTATTAGTCTAGCCCTAGCCAGGGGCCGTAGTTGGGTGTTGGCTAGGTTTACACTGTCAGAGACACACTGTACTGTACAGTGGACTACAGTGGCTTGCAAAGGTCTCTCTCTCTCTCTCTCTCTCTCTCTCTCTCTCTCTCTCTCTCTCTCCCTCTCTCTCTCTCTCTCTCTCTCTCTCTCTCTCCCTCTCTCTCTCTCTGTCTCTCTTTTTCTCTGTCTCTCTCTTTTTCCATCTCTTGCCCTCTCTCTCCCTCTCTCTCTCTCTCTCTCTCTCTCTCTCTCTCTCTCTCTCTCTCTCTCTCTTTCTCTCTCTCTCTCATCTGAATTCACTCTGCAGTTCTCCACGTGTCACTGTACTGTACAGTGGACTACAGTGGCTTGGTATTCCCCCCCCCCCCTTGGCATTCTTCCTATTTTATTGCCTTAGTAAATAGTAAATAGAAGGAAATAGACTTGTTTTGTTTTTTTTTGGGGGGGGGGGGTGTTTATCATTTGATTTACACAACAATGCCTACCACTTTGAAGATGCAAAATATGTTTTATTGTGAAACAAACAAGAAATAAGACAAAAAAAACTGAAAACTTGAGCGTGCATAACTATTCACCCCCCCTCCCCAAAGTCAATACTTTGTAGAGGCACCTTTTGCATCAATTACAGCTGCACGTCTCTTTGGGTATGCCTCTATAAGCTTGGCACATCTCGAAAATGGGATTTCTGCCCATTCTTCAAGGAAAAACTGCTCCAGCTCCTTCAAGTTGGATGGGTTCCTGCTGATGTACAGCAGTCTTTAAGTCATACCACAGATTCTCAATTGGATTGAGGTCTGGGCTTTGACTAGGCCATTCCAAGACATTTAATTGTTTCCCCCCTTAAACCACTCGAGTGTTGCTTTAGCAGTATGCTTAGGGTCATTGTCCTGCTGGAAGGTGGACCTCCGTCCCAGTCTCAAATCTCTGGAAGACTCAAGAATTTCCCTGTATTTAGCACCATCCATCACTCCTTCAATTCTGACCAATTTCTCAGTCCCTGCTGATGAAAAACATCCCCACAGCATGATGCTGCCAGCACCATGCTTCACTGTGGGGATGGTGTTCTCGATGTGTTGGGTTTGTGCCAGATATAGCGTTTTCCTTGATGACCAAAAAGCTCAGTTTTTGTCTCATCTGACTAGAGTACCTTCTTTTGCTTCAGTTTTTCTTTAAGCAATGGCTTTTTTTTCATTCATCTTCAGCCATTCTTCCGTAAAGCCCAGCTCTGTGGAGAGTACGGCTTAACATGGTCCTATGGACAGATACTCCAATCTCTGCTGTGGAGCATTGCAGCTCATTCAGGGTCTCTTTGTTGCCTCTCTGATTAATGCCCTCCTTGCCTGGTCAGTGAGTTTTGGTGGGCGGCCCTCTCTTGGCAGGTTTGTTGTGGTGCCATATTCTTTCCAATTTTTTTATAATGGATTTAATGATGCTCCGTGGGATGTCACAGAACTCGACACAACTCGAATGGTACCAAAAAAAGTCTGCAGTATTGAAGTTCCCCAATAACACAGTGTCTCCATCATTCTTAAATTTAAGAAGTTTGGAACCAACAAGACTCTCTAAAGCACTAAGACTTCCTAAAGCTGTCCTCCCGGCCAAACTGAGCAATCAGGGGAGAAAGGCCTTGGTCAGGGAGGTGACCAAGAACCTGATGGTCACTGACAGAGCTCCAGTGTTCCTCTGTGGAGATGGGAGAACCTTCCAGAAGGACAACCATCTCTGCTACACTCCAACAATCAGGCCTTTATGGTAGAGTGGCCAGATGGAAGCCACTCCTCTGTAAAGGCACATGACAGCCCACTTGGAGTTTGCCAAAAAGGCACCTAAAGACTCTCAGACCATGAGAAACAAGATTGTCTGGTCTGATGAAACAGAGATTGAACTCTTTGGTCTGAATGCCATGCATCACATCTGGAGGAAACCTGGCACCATCCCTCCGGTGAAGCATGGTGGTGGCAGCATCATGCTGTGGGGATGTTTTTCAGAGGCAGTGACTGGGAGACTAATCAGGATCGAGGGAAAGATGAACTAAGCAAAGTACTGAGAGATCCTTGATGAGGCCCTGTATTTATCTGTGATCAGAGAGGAGATGAAGGCCCTGTATTTATCTGTGATCAGAGAGGAGATGAAGGCCCTGTATTTATCTGTGATCAGAGAGGAGATGAAGGCCCTGTATTATCTGTGATCAGAGAGGAGATGAAGGCCCTGTATTTATCTGTGATCAGAGAGGAGATGAAGGCACTGTATTTATCTGTGATCAGAGAGGAGATGAAGGCCCTGTATTTATCTGTGATCAGAGAGGAGATGAAGGCCCTGTATTTATCTGTGATCAGAGAGGAGATGAAGGCACTGTATTTATCTGTGATCAGAGAGGAGATGAAGGCACTGTATTTATCTGTGATCAGAGAGGAGATGAAGGCCCTGTATTTATCTGTGATCAGAGAGGAGATGAAGGCACTGTATTTATAACTATATGTGTGTTTCCCCTGCAGCGTACAGAGAGAAGTTGAAAGAGCTCCCCCTAGTGTCTCTGTTCTGCTCCTGCATCAACCCTCAGACCATCGACTGTAAACCCACATACAAAGCAGAAGGTAAAACCACATATTCAAGTTGTACCTTCCTGACGGTTCATACATTAGAAGAAGCATTGAAGAAAGAAATACATTTGCAGAATATGTAGAAACATGTTAGTTGTCTAAAGGTTGTGTTTTTAAAGCTCCTGAGAGAGAGAGAGAGAGAGAGAGAGAGAGAGAGACAGACAGAGAGAGAGTGAGAGAGAGACAGAGAGAGAGAGAGAGAGAGAGAGAGAGAGAGAGAGAGAGAGAGAGAGAGAGAGAGCAGCACCTAGATCTTATGCACAGATTCTGTCAGACCTGGGCATTTTGCAGAATATGTAGAAACATGTTAGTTGTCTAAAGGTTGTGTTTTAAAGCTCCTGTCCCATTCCCAGATGTGGTGGATCTGGGCTGGTGTGTGATAAAGGATGTGGAGGTGATAGAGTTGAACAAGCGTTCTTCGGGCCAGGCCTTCGAGGTCATCCTGAAGCCTCCGTCATTTGATGGCGTCCCAGAGTTCAACGCTACCATGCCCCAACGCAGAGAACTCTACATGGAGGACATCCAGAAGAAACTAGAGGCTGCAGAGGAGAGGAGGAAGGTGAGGAGGACAGGGAGGAGAGGAGAGGCGGAAGGTGAGGAGAACAGGGAGAAGGAGAGGAGACACACAAGGAGACAGGGAGGGGGAGAGGAGGAAGGTGAGGAGGACAGGGAGGAGGAGACAAGGAAGCTGAGGAGGACAGGCAGGAGAGGAGGAAGTTGAGGAGGACAGGGAGGAGGAGAGGAGGCACACAAGGAGACAGGGAGGAAGAGAGGAGGAAGGTGAGGAGGACAGGGAGGAGAGGAGGAAGGTGAGGAGGTCAGGCAGGAGGAGAGGAGACACACAAGGAGACAGGGAGGAGGAGAGGAGGACAGGGAGGAGGAGAGGAGGCACACAAGGAGACAGGGAGGAAGAGAGGAGGAAGGTGAGGAGGACAGGGAGGAGAGGAGGAAGGTGAGGAGGTCAGGCAGGAGGAGAGGAGACACACAAGGAGACAGGGAGGAGGAGAGGAGGAAGGTGAGGAGGACAGGGAGGAGGAGAGGAGACACACAAGGAGACAGGGAGGAGAGGAGGAAGGTGAAGAGGTCAGGGAGGAGGAGAGGAGACACACAAGGAGACAGGGACGAGGAGAGGAGGAAGGTGAGGAGGACAGGGAGGAGTAGAGATACATACACACACTACCATAGCAATAGAGTAGAGGAGACTCTAGGAGACAGGGAGGAGTAGAGATACACACACTAACCATAGCAATAGAGTAGAGATACATACACACAGTAACCATAGCAATAGAGGAGAGGAGACACTAGGAGACAGGGAGGAGTAGAGATACACACACTAACCATAGCAATAGAGTAGAGATACATACACACAGTAACCATAGCAATAGAGTAGAGATACATACACACAGTAACCATAGCAATGGAGTAGAGATAGATACACACAGTAACCATAGCAATAGAGTAGAGATAGATACACACACTAACCATAGCGATAGAGTAGAGATACATACACACAGTAACCATAGCGATAGAGTAGAGATACATACACACACTAACCATAGCGATAGAGTCGAGATACATACACACAGTAACCATAGCGATAGAGGAGAGGAGACACTAGGAGACAGGGAGGAGTAGAGATACATACACACAGTAACCATAGCAATAGAGTAGAGATAGATACACACACTAACCATAGCGATAGAGTAGAGATACATACACACAGTAACCATAGCGATAGAGGAGAGGAGACACTAGGAGACAGGGAGAAGAGGAGATACATACACACAGTAACCATAGCGATAGAGTAGAGATACATACACACAGTAACCATAGCGATAGAGGAGAGGAGACACTAGGAGACAGGGAGGAGTAGAGATACATACACACAGTAACCATAGCGATAGAGTAGAGATACATACACACAGTAACCATAGCGATAGAGTAGAGATACATACACACACTAACCATAGCGATAGAGTAGAGATACATACACACACTAACCATAGCGATAGAGTAGAGATACATACACACAGTAACCATAGCGATAGAGTAGAGATACATACACACAGTAACCATTGCGATAGAGGAGAGGAGACACTAGGAGACAGGGAGGAGTAGAGATACATACACACAGTAACCATAGCGATAGAGTAGAGATACCTACACACAGTAACCATAGCGATAGAGTAGAGATACATACACACACTAACCATAGCGATAGAGTAGAGATAGATACACACAGTAACCATAGCGATAGAGTAGAGATACATACACACACTAACCATAGCGATAGAGTAGAGATACATACACACAGTAACCATAGCGATAGAGGAGAGGAGACACTAGGAGACAGGGAGAAGAGGAGATACATACACACAGTAACCATAACGATAGAGTAGAGATACATACACACAGTAACCATAGCGATAGAGTAGAGATACATACACACAGTAACCATAGCGATAGAGGAGAGGAGACACTAGGAGACAGGGAGAAGAGAAGATACATACACACAGTAACCATAGCAATAGAGTAGAGATACATACACACAGTAACCATAGCGATAGAGTAGAGATACATACACAGAGTAACCATAGCGATAGAGTAGAGATACATACACACACTAACCATAGCGATAGAGTAGAGATACATACACACACTAACCATAGCGATAGAGTAGAGATACATACACACAGTAACCATAGCGATAGAGTAGAGATACATACACACAGTAACCATAGCGATAGAGGAGAGGAGACACTAGGAGACAGGGAGGAGTAGAGATACATACACACAGTAACCATAGCGATAGAGTAGAGATACATACACACAGTAACCATAGCGATAGAGTAAAGATACATACACACACTAACCATAGCGATAGAGTAGAGATAGATACACACAGTAACCATAGCGATAGAGTAGAGATACATACACACACTAACCATAGCGATAGAGTAGAGATACATACACACAGTAACCATAGCGATAGAGGAGAGGAGACACTAGGAGACAGGGAGAAGAGGAGATACATACACACAGTAACCATAGCGATAGAGTAGAGATACATACACACAGTAACCATAGCGATAGAGGAGAGGAGACACTAGGAGACAGGGAGGAGTAGAGATACATACACACAGTAACCATAGCGATAGAGTAGAGATACATACACACACTAACCATAGCGATAGAGTAGAGATACATACACACAGTAACCATAGCGATAGAGGAGAGGAGACACTAGGAGACAGGGAGAAGAGGAGATACATACACACAGTAACCATAGCGATAGAGTAGAGATACATACACACAGTAACCATAGCGATAGAGTAGAGATACATACACACAGTAACCATAGCGATAGAGGAGAGGAGACACTAGGAGACAGGGAGGAGTAGAGATACATACACACGGTAACCATAGCAATAGAGGAGAGGAGACACTAGGAGACAGGGAGGAGTAGAGATAGGAGTAGAGATACATACACACAGTAACCATAGCAATAGAGTAGAGATACATACACACAGTAACCATAGCGATAGAGTAGAGATACATACACACAGTAACCATAGCGATAGAGTAGAGATACATACACACAGTAACCATAACGATAGAGTAGAGATACATACACACAGTAACCATAGCGATAGAGTAGAGATACATACACACAGTAACCATAGCGATAGAGTAGAGATACATACACACACGTTTTTATCATGGGCAGCGCCATTGAGGACTTTCACCAATTTGAAGCGGGACTTCCTATTGGTTAAGGAAGGTTCCGTTTATTTACTAATTCATAGAAGTAGAAGAAGAACTTTGACTTCTTCAAAATGGAGATGGTCCTCAATGGAGCTGCCTCCTGACACCACTGCACACACCTCCCTCTAGTGCCAGGAGGCTGAGTTGCTGAAGCACCTGGCAGAGAAGAGAGAGCACGAGAGAGAGGTGATTCAGAAGGCCTTAGAGGAGAACAACAACTTCATCAAGAACTCCAAGGAGAAGCTGGAGCAGAAGATGGAGGCCAACAAGGAGAACAGAGAGGCTCTACTGGCGGCCATGTTGGAACGACTGCAGGAGAAGGTGATGTTTCGCCACGGTCATGCTCTTTCTCTTTATTCTCTCTTCTGTCTGTCTGTCTGTCTGTCTGTCTGTCTGTCTGTCTGTCTGTCTGTCTGTCTGTCTGTCTGTCTGTCTGTCTGTCTGTCTCAGAAGAAGTTAATGTTCTCCTTATTTATTTATCTTGAGTTTCTCTCTCTCTCTAGTCTCTTTCTAGTCTCTCTAGTCTCTCACTCTCTCTCTAGTCTCCCTCTCTCTCTAGTCTCTCTCTCTCTCTAGTCTCTTTCTCTCTCTCTAGTCTCTCACTCTCTCTCTAGTCTCCCTCTCTCTCTAGTCTCTCTCTCTCTAGTCTTTTTCTCTCTCTCTAGTCTCTCACTCTCTCTCTAGTCTCCCTCTCTCTCTAGTCTCTCTCTCTCTAGTCTCTTTCTCTCTCTCTAGTCTCTCACTCTCTCTCTAGTCTCCCTCTCTCTCTAGTCTCTCTCTCTCTCTAGTCTCTCTCTAGTCTCTTTCTCTCTCTCTAGTCTCTCACTCTCTCTCTAGTCTCCCTCTCTCTCTAGTCTCTCTCTCTCTCTAGTCTCTCTCTAGTCTCTTTCTCTCTCTCTAGTCTCTCACTCTCTCTCTAGTCTCCCTCTCTCTCTAGTCTCTCTCTCTCTAGTCTCTTTCTCTCTCTCTAGTCTCTCACTCTCTCTCTAGTCTCCCTCTCTCTCTAGTCTCTCTCTCTCTCTAGTCTCTCTCTAGTCTCTTTCTCTCTCTCTAGTCTCTCACTCTCTCTCTAGTCTCCCTCTCTCTCTAGTCTCTCTCTCTCTCTAGTCTCTCTCTAGTCTCTTTCTCTCTCTCTAGTCTCTCACTCTCTCTCTAGTCTCCCTCTCTCTCTAGTCTCTCTCTCTCTCTAGTCTCCCTCTCTCTCTAGTCTCTCTCTCTCTAGTCTCCCTCTCTCTCTAGTCTCTCTCTCTCTAGTCTCTTTCTCTCTCTTTAGTCACTCTCTCTCTCTAGTTTCCCTCCCTCTATTTTATTTACAGTGCCTTGAAAAAGTATTTGCTCCCTTTCTGATTTTCTCTATTTTTGCATATTTTAAACACTGAATGTTATCAGATCTTCAACCAAAACCTAATATTAGATAAAGGGAACCTGAGTTTACAAATAACAATAGCTCTCTCATCGTCACTCACATCCTACCATATCTCTGTCTGTACATTATGCCTTGAATCTATTCTACCGTGCCCAGAAACCTGCTCCTTTTACTCTCTGTTCCGAACGTACTAGACAACCAGTTCTAATAGCCTTTAGCCGTACCCTTATCCTACTCCTCCTCCGTTTCTCTGGTGATGTACAGGTTCATCCAGGCCCTGCAGTGCCTAGTTCCACTCATATTCCCCAGGCACTCTCATTTGTTGACTTCTGTAACTGTACAAGCCTTGGTTTCATGCATGTTAACATTAGAAGCCTCCTCCCTAAGTTAGTTTTTTTCATTGCCTTTAGCACACTCTGCCAACCCAGATGTTGGAGTTGCACACCACACTCTGCGGAGTTGCAATCTACTGCAGAGATAGCCTGCAGAGTTCTGTCATACTATCAAGGTCTGTGCCCAAACAATTTGAGCTTCTACTTTTAAAAATCCACCTTGCCATTAACAAGTCTCTCACTGTTGCCGCCTGCTATAGACCACCCTCTGCCCCCAGCTGTGCCCTGGGCACCATATGTGAACTGATTGCCCCCATCTATCTTCAGAGCTCGTGCTGTTAGGTGAACTAAACTGGGACATGCTTAACACCCAGGCCCTCCTACAATCTAAGCTTGATGCCCTCAATCTCACACAAATTATCAATGAACCTACCAGGTACAACCCCAAATCCGTAACCATGGGCACCCTGTTAGATATCATCCTAACCATTCTGCCCTCCAAATACACCTCTGCTGTCTTCAACCAGGATCTCAGCGATCACTGCCTCATTACCTGTGTCCGTAATGGGTCTGCGGTCAAACGACCTCCACTCATCACTGTCAAACGCTCCCTGAAACACTTCAGCGAGCAGGCCTTTCTAATCGACCTGGCCCAGGTATCCTGGAAGGATATTGACCTCATCCCATCAGTAGAGGATGCCTGGTTATTCATTAAAAGTGATTTCCTCACGAACTTAAAGAAGCAGGCCCCATTCAAAACATGTAGAACCAGGAACAGATATAGCCCCTGGTTCACTCCAGACCTGACTGCCCTTGCATTAGCATCGAATAGCCCCCGCGATATGCAACTTTTCAGAGAAGTTAGGAACCAATATACACAGGCATTTAGGAAAGCAAAGGATAGCTTTTTCAAACATAAATTTGCGCCCTTTAGTAGCACAAACACAAGTTCTGGGACGCTGTAAAGTCCATGGAGAATAAGAGCATCTCCTCCTAGCTGCCCACTGTACTGAGGCTAGGAAATATTGTCACCACCGAAAAATCAACGATAATTGAACATTTCAATAAGCATTTTTCTACGGCTGGCCATGCTTTCCACCTGGCTACCCCTACCCCAGTCAACAGTCCTGCACCACCCACAGCAACTTTCCCAAGCCTCCCCCATTTCTCCTTCACCCATATCCAGATAGCTGATGTTCTGAAAGAGCGGCAAAATCCGGACCCCGACAAATCAGCCGGGCTAGATAATCTGGACCCTCGCTTTCAAAAATGATCAGCCGAAATGGTTGCAACCCCTATCACTAGCCTGTTCAACCTCTCTTTCGTATCTTCTGAGATCCCCAAAGATTGGAAAGCTGCCGCGGTCATCCCCCTCTTCAAAAGGGGAGACACTCTAGACTCAAACTGCTACAGACCTATCCTGCTCTGCCTTTCGAAGGTCTTCGAAAGCCAAGATAACAAACAGATCATCGACCATTTCAAATCCCACCGTACCTTCTCCGCTATGCAATCTGGTTTCCGAGCTGGTCATGGGTGCACCTCAGCCACGCTCAAGGTCCTAAACGATATCATAACCGCCATCGATAAGAGACAATACTGTGCAGTTGTATTCATCGACCTGGCCAAGGCTTTCGACTCTGTCAATCACCACATTCTTATCGGCAGACTCAACAGCCTTGGTTTCTCAAATGACTGCCTCGCCTGGTTCACCAACTACTTCTCAGAGTTCAGTGTGTCAAATCGGAGGGCCTGTTGTCCGGACCTCTGGCAGTCTCTATGGGGGTGCCACAGGGTTCAATCCTCGGGCCGACTTTTTTCTCTGTTTACATCAATGATATCACTCTTGCTGCTGGTGATTCTCTGATCTACCTCTACACAGACGACACCATTCTGTATACTTCTGGCCCTTCTTTGGACACCGTGTTAACAAACCTCCAGACGAGCTTCAATGCCATACAACTCTCCTTCCATGGCCTCCAACTGCTCTTAAATGCAAGTAAAACTAAATGCATGCTCTTCAATCAATCGCTGCCTGCACCTGCCCGCCCGCCCAGCATCACTACTCTGGACGGTTCTGACTTAGAATATGTGAACAACTACAAATACCTAGGTGTCTGGTTAGACTGTAAACTCTCCTTCCAGACTCACGTTAAGCATCTCCAATTCAAAATTAAATCTAGAATCGGCTTCCTATTTCGCAACAAAGCATCCTTCACGCATGCTGCCAATCATACCCTCGTAAAACTGACTATCCTAATGATCCTTGACTTCGGCGATGCCATTTACAAAATAGCCTCCAACACTCTACTCAGCAAATTGGATGCAGTCAATCACAGTGCCATCCGTTTTGTCACCAAAGCCCCATATACTACCCACCACTGCGACCAGTATGATCTCGTTGGATGGCCCTCGCTTCATATTCGTCGCCAAACCAACTGGCTCCAGGTCATCTATAAGTCTTTGCTCGGTAAAGCCCCGCCTTATCTCAGCTCACTGGTCACCATAGCAGCACCCACCCATAGCACACGCTCCAGCAGGTATATCTCACTGGTCACCCCCAATTCCTCCTTTGGCCGTCTTTCCTTCCAGTTCTCTGCTTCCACTGACTGGAACGAACTGCAAAAATCACTGAAGTTGGAGACTCATATCTCCCTCTCTAGCTTTAAGCACCAGCTGTTAGAGCAGCTCACAGATCACTGCACCTGTACATAGCCCATCTGTAAATAGTCCATCCAACTACCTCATCCCCATACTGTTATTTATGTTATTTATTTAGTTCCTTTGCACCCCAGTATCTCTACTTGCACACTCATCTTCTGCACAACTATCACTCCAGTATTTAATGCTATATTGTAATTATTTTCACCACTATGGCCTGTTTATTGCCTTTACCTCCCTTATCTTACCTAATTTGCACACACTGCATATAGACTTTTTCTATTGTATTATTGACTGTATGTTTGTATCGCACTGCTTTGCTTTATCTTGGCCAGGTCGCAGTTGTAAATGAGAACTTGTTCTCAACTTGCCTACCTGGTTAAATAAAGGTGAAATTAATTTATATATTTTTTTTTTTATGTGCAAAATAGTGAAAATTAGAAAGGGGGCGGTCACTTTCATTTGTCCAATAGGAGCTCTTTATTTATCAAACTCTTTCTTTCATTCCCTCTCTCTTCCACTTACCAGTCTCTCTAAATTATCATTTTTTTATACTTTCAATTTTTTTTTGAATTAATGAATATTATACAGACACTTAACATTATTTTTGTTTCTGTCAGATCATTTCCATGTTGATTGAAGAGCTTTTGTTTTATACTGTTCTTCCATCTGGGTTTTACCGAATTAATGCTAATAGATTCCTGAATGTAAATATTGTTGTTGTTTTCCTGTGTGGCAGGACAAACATGCAGAAGAGGTGAGGAAAAAGGTACTAGCTTTGGCAGATGTGGTGGATCTGGGCTGGTGTGTGATAAAGGACGTGGAGGTGATAGAGTTGAACAAGCGTTCTTCAGGCCAGGCCTTCGAGGTCATCCTGAAGCCTCCGTCGTTTGATGGCGTCCCAGAGTTCAACGCTACCATGCCCCAACGCAGAGAACTCTACATGGAGGACATCCAGAAGAAACTAGAGGCTGCAGAGGAGAGGAGGAAGGTGAGGAGGACAGGGAGGAGAGGAGAGGAGAGGAGGAAGGTGAGGAGGACAGGGAGGAGAGGAGAGTAGGAAGGTGAGGAGGACAGGGGGGAGAGGCGACACTAGGAGACAGGGAGGAGAGGAGAGGAGGAAGGTAGGGAGGAGAGGAGGAAGGTGAGGAGGACAGGGAGGAGAGGAGACAGGGAGGAGAGGAGGAAGGTGAGGAGGACAGGGAGGAGAGGAGACACTAGGAGAAAGGGAGGAGAGGAGAGGAGGAAGGTGAGGAGGACAGGGAGGGGGGGGAGGAGGAAGGTGAGGAGGACAGGGAGGAGAGGAGAGTAGGAAGGTGAGGAGGACAGGGAGGAGAGGAGAGTAGGAAGGTGAGGAGGACAGGGAGGAGAGGAGACACTAGGAGACAGGGAGGAGAGGAGGAAGGTGAGGAGGACAGGGAGGAGAGGAGAGTAGGAAGGTGAGGAGGACAGGGAGGAGAGGAGACACTAGGAGACAGGGAGGAGAGGAGAGGAGGAAGATGAGGAGGACAGGGAGGAGAGGAGAGTAGGAAGGTGAGGAGGACAGGGAGGAGAGGAGAGGAGGAAGGTGAGGAGGACAGGGAGGAGGAGAGGAGGAAGGTGAGGAGGACAGGGAGGAGGAGAGGAGGACAGGGAGGAGAGGAGAGGAAGAAGGTGAGGAGGAGAGGAGAGGAGGAAGGTGAGGAGGACAGGGAGGGGGAGAGGAGACACTAGGAGACAGGGAGGAGGTAATCAAATCAAATCAAATGTATTTATATAGCCCTTCGTACATCAGCTGATATCTCAAAGTGCTGTACAGAAACCCAGCCTAAAATCCCAAACAGCAAGCAATGCAGGTGTAGAAGCACGGTGGCTAGGAAAAACTCCCTAGAAAGGCCAATACCTAGGAAGAAACCTAGAGAGGAACCAGGCTATGTGGGGTGGCCAGTCCTCTTCTGGCTGTGCCGGGTGGAGATTATAACAGAACATGGCCAAGATGTTCAAATGTTCATAAATGACCAGCATGGTCGAATAATAATAAGGCAGAACAGTTGAAACTGGAGCAGCAGCACAGTCAGGTGGAAGTTGAAACTGGAGCAGCAGCATGGCCAGGTGGACTGGGGACAGCAAGGAGTCATCATGTCAGGTAGTCCTGGGGCATGGTCCTAGGGCTCAGGTCCTCCGAGAGAGAGAAAGAAAGAGAGAAGGAGAGAATTAGAGAACGCACACTTAGATTCACACAGGACACCGAATAGGACAGGAGAAGTACTCCAGATATAACAAACTGACCCCAGCCCCCCGACACATAAACTACTGCAGCATAAATACTGGAGGCTGAGACACATGGAGACAGGGAGGAGGGAGGAGACGCTAGGAGACAGGGAGGAGTTGAGGAGACACACATGGAGACAGAGAGGAGGAGGGGAGACACTAGGAGACAGGGAGGAGGAGAGGAGACAGGGAGGAGGAGAGGAGACAGTAGGAGACAGGGAGGAGGAGAGGACAGTAGGAGACAGGGAGGAGGTAGAGGAGACACTAGGAGATGGGGAGGAGGTAGAGGAGACACACTAGGAGACAGAGAGAAGGGGCGGAGACAGGGAGGAGGAGAGGAGACACTAGGAGACAGGGAGGAGGAGAGGAGACACTAGGAGACAGGGAGGAGGTAGAGGAGAAGAGGAAGATGAGGAGGAAGATGAGGCAGGGAAGACACACACACACATAATCATGCACATACACTCAATACGCACAAACACACTCACCACGCATAATCACACTCACCATAATCCATGTCTGTTTGTATCCTGCTCCTGATACTCTCCTCACACCGCCCTCTAGTGCCAGGAGGCTGAGTTGCTGAAGCACCTGGCAGAGAAGAGAGAGCACGAGAGAGAGGTGATTCAGAAGGCCTTAGAGGAGAACAACAACTTCATCAAGAACTCCAAGGAGAAGCTGGAGCAGAAGATGGAGGCCAACAAGGAGAATAGAGAGGCTCTACTGGCGGCCATGTTGGAACGACTGCAAGAGAAGGTGATGCTTTCTTTCTCTCGAGTGTCTTTCTCTTTCCCTCTAGTCACACTCTCTGTCTCTCTCTATAGTCTCTTCTCTAGGAGAAGTAACGTTTACCTCTCCTTTCTTATTCTTGAGTTTCTCTCTCTCCCTCCCGTCTCTATCACTCTCTATTTCTATATATCTCTATATCTTTCTTCTAACTCTCTTTAGTCTCCCTCTCTCTTTAATCTCCCTCTCTCTTTAGTCTCCCTCTCTCTTTAATCTCCCTCTCTCTTTAGTATCCCTCTCTCTTTAATCTCCCTCTCTCTTTAATCTCCCTCTCTCTTTAGTATCCTCTCTTTAGTCTCCCTCTCTCTTTAATCTCCCTCTCTCTTTAATCTCCCTCTCTCTTTAGTCTCCCTCTCTCTTTAGTCTGTCTCCCTCTCTCTTTAATCTCCCTCTCTCTTTAATCTCCCTCTCTCTTTAATCTCCCTCTCTCTTTAGTCTCCCTCTCTCTTTAGTCTCCCTCTCTCTTTAATCTCCCTCTCTCTTTAATCTCCCTCTCCCTTTAGTCTCCATCTCTCTTTAGTCTCCCCCTCTCTTTAATCTCCCTCTCTCTTTAGTCTCCATCTCTCTTTAGTCTCCCCCTCTCTTTAGTCTCCCCTCTCTTTAGTCTCCCTCTCTCTTTAATCTCCCTCTCTCTTTAGTATCCCTCTCTCTTTAGTCTCCCTCTCTCTTTAGTCTCCCTCTCTCTTTAGTCTCCCTCTCTCTTTAGTCTCCCTCTCTCTTTAATATCCCTCTCTTTAGTCTCCCTCTCTCTTTAATCTCCCTCTCTCTTAATCTCCCTCTCTCTTTCATCTCCCTCTCTCTTTAATCTCCCTCTCTCTTTAATCTCCCTCTCTCTTTAGTATCCCTCTCTCTTTAATCTCCCTCTCTCTTTAGTCTCCCTCTCTCTTTAGTCTCCCTCTCTCTTTAGTCTCCCTCTCTCTTTAATCTCCCTCTCTCTTTAGTCTCCCTCTCTCTTTAATCTCCCTCTCGCTTTAATCTCCCTCTCTCTTTAATCTCCCTCTCTCTTTAATCTCCCTCTCGCTTTAATCTCCCTCTCTCTTTAATCTCCCTCTCTCTTTAGTATCCCTCTCTCTTTAGTCTCCCTCTCTCTTTATTCTCCCTCTCTCTTTAGTCTCCCTCGCTCAATAGGCACTCTTGCTCTTCAGTCCCCCTCACTCTTTAATCTCTCTTTCTCTTTGACCTTCCTCTTTCCCTCTTTAATCTCCCTCTTACTTTAGTCTCCTCTCTCTTTAGTCTCTCTCTCTAGTCTCTCTTTCTCTCTCTTTTTAATCTCCCTCTGTCTTTAGTCTCCCTCTTTAGTCTCTCTCTCTCTTTAGTCTCCCTTTCTCTTTAATATCCATCTCTCTTTAGTCTCCCTCTCTCTTTAATTTCCCTCTCTCTTTAGTCTCCTCTCTCTTTAGTCTTGTCGCACTTTAATCTTCCTCTCTTTAGTCTCCTCTCTTTTAATCTCTCTTTCCTTTAGACCCTCTCACTTTAGTCTCCCTCTCTCTAGTCTCTCTCTCTCTCTAGTCTCCCTCTCTCTAGTCTCCCTCTCTCTGGTCTCTCTCTCGCTCTCTTTAGTGTCCCTTTCTCTTCATTTTCCCTCACTCTTTCGTCTCCCTCTCTCATTAGCCCCCCCCTCCTCTCTCTCTCTCTCTCTCTCTCTCTCTCTCTCTCTCTCTCTCGCTCTCTCTCAGGAGAAATTGATGTTTATCTCTCTTTTTATCTCCTAGTCTCCTAGAAATTGATGTTTATCTCTCTTTTTATCTCCTAGTCTAGTGTCTCTCTCTCCTAGTCTCTCTAGTGTCTCTCTCCTAGTCTAGCGTTTCTCTCTCCTAGTCTAGTGTCTCTCTCTCCTAGTCTCTCTAGTGTCTCTCTCTCCTAGTCTCTCTAGTGTATCTCTCTCCTAGTCTAGTGTCTCTCTCTCCTAGTCTCTCTAGTGTCTCTCTCTCCTAGTCTCTCTAGTGTCTCTCTCTCCTAGTCTTTTGTCTTTCTCTCCTAGTCTCTCTAGTGTCTCTCTCTCCTAGTCTCTCTAGTGTCTCTCTCTCCTAGTCTAGTGTATCTCTCTCCTAGTCTCTCTAGTGTCTCTCTCTCCTAGTCTTTCTAGTGTCTCTCTCTCCTAGTCTCTCTAGTGTCTCTCTCTCCTAGTCTCTCTAGTGTCTCTCTCCTAGTCTAGTGTCTCTCTCTCCTAGTCTCTCTAGTGTCTCTCTCTCCTAGTCTTTCTAGTGTCTCTCTCTCCTAGTCTCTCTAGTGTCTCTCTCTCCTAGTCTCTCTAGTGTCTCTCTCTCCTAGTCTAGTGTCTCTCTCTCTCCTAGTCTAGTGTCTCTCTCTCTCCTAGTCTCTCTAGTGTCTCTCTCTCCTAGTCTCTCTAGAGTTTCTCTCTCCTAGTCTCTCTAGTGTCTCTCTCTCCTAGTCTCTCTAGTGTCTCTCTTTCCTAGTCTAGTGTCTCTCTCTCCTAGTCAATCTAGTGTCTCTCTCTCCAAGTATCTCTAGTGTCTCTCTCTTAGTCTTTCTAGTGTCTCTCTCTCCTAGTCTCTCTAGTGTCTCTCTCTCCTAGTCTTTCTAGTGTCTCTCTCTCCTAGTCTCTCTAGTGTCTCTTTCTCCTAGTCTTTCTAGTGTCTCTCTCTCCTAGTCTCTCTAGTGTCTATCTCTCCTAGTCTCTCTAGTGTCTCTCTCTAGTGTCTCTCTCTCCTAGTCTCTCTAGTGTCTCTCTCTAGTGTCTCTCTCCTAGTCTCTCTAGTGTCTCTCTCTCCTAGTCTCTCTAGTGTCTCTCTCCTAGTCTAGTGTCTCTCTCTCCTAGTCTCTCTAGTGTCTCTCTCTCCTAGTCTAGTGTCTCTCTCTCCTAGTCTAGTGTCTCTCTCTCCTAGTCTAGTGTCTCTCTCTCATAGTCTCTCTAGTGTCTCTCTCTCCTAGTCTCTCTGGTGTCTCTCTCTAGTGTCTCTCTCCCCTAGTCTTTCTAGTGTCTCTCTATCTTACTCTCTTTCTGTCTCCCTTTAGTTAATCTATTCTAACTCTCTAAAAAATTTGCATCACCACAAATTCTCATCTAGCGTATATTCCTCCTGTCTAAAATCTCAAACCTCATAATTATACAGACACTAAACCCATTCTGGTGTTTAGCTTGTCCAAGTTTTTGGCTGGTCATTCCCATGTTGAGTATCTCTCTTGAGAACCTCGGGAGATATTTGTTTTATTCTGTTCATATCTGGGTTTTACCGACTAATAGATTCCTAAATGTAAATATTGTTGTTGTTTTCCTGTGTGGCAGAATAAACACAGCGAAGAGGTGAGGAAGAAGAAAAGAACTGAAGGAGGAAGCCAGCTGGAAGACGAGTGGAGCGAGGGAGTGGGTTTTGTGAGTCAATAAAAAAAAATAGACCTGAAAACAAGCCAATCTGAACTATGAACACAGGAGTCAATGTTCATGTTAATAATGTATACAGTAACGAATTGGAACAAGTGTACAAAACTAAACAGGGATTCCACAACACACAACAAAAACATTGTGATGAAATAAAAGAGACAAGGATGTGTCTGTCTGGTAATGTAAGGTGCACCAGAGTGTGAGTGGATCTGGGTGTGAATGGATGTTTTAATGACGATGTTAATCATGTGGGGACAGACAGAGTGAATCTGGTGTTTGTGGTGGAACACAGTGGAGTGGTAGGTTATCAATATGGTGCCTCAGTCAGTGCCGAAACATACAGTACCACACCCTTAGAGCCCACTATCCCAGAGCTGACTGAACACACCCTCAGAGCCCACTATCCCAGAGCTGACTGAACACACCCTCAGAGCCCACTATCCCAGAGCTGACTGAACACACCCTCAGAGCCCACTATCCCAGATCTGACTGAACACACCCTCAGAGCCCACTATCCCACTAGCTGACTCGACACACCCTCAGAGCCCACTATCCCAGAGCTGACTGAACACACCTTTAGAGCCCACTATCCTAGAGCTGACTGAACACACCCTCAGAGCCCACTATCCCAGAGCTGACTGAACACACCCTCAGAGCCCACTATCCCAGAGCTGACTGAACACACCCTCAGAGCCCACTATCCCAGAGCTGACTGAACACACCCTCAGAGCCCACTATCCCAGAGCTGACTGAACACACCCTCAGAGCCCACTATCCCAGAGCTGACTGAACACACCCTCAGAGCCCACTATCCCAGAGCTGACTGAACACACCCTCAGAGCCCACTATCCCAGAGCTGACTGAACACACCCTCAGAGCCCACTATCCCACTAGCTGACTCGACACACCCTCAGAGCCCACTATCCCAGAGCTGACTGAACACACCCTTAGAGCCCACTATCCCAGAGCTGACTGAACACACCCTCAGAGCCCACTATCCCACTAGCTGACTCAACAACATCCACACTCTGTATCTCACTTGCAGGCTCTTACACATCAAAATGATTTATAGTGTGATATGTTTTTCCCTACAGCTTTATCGGGTAATGCTGTAACCAACTCATGCACTATTTTGAATTTACCGGGGAATACTGTCAATGATAAATAATTTGTGTAAAAAGATTGGATTGTGTCATTGGAAAAGGCTAAATATGTCTCAAATACTCTCAAATAATTTTAGCAAATGTATTGAAAATGTAATACAGAAATATCTCATTTACGTATTTTAAGTATTCACACAGTCAATAAATGTTTGAATCCACTTTGGCATCGATTATAGCTCTGAGTCTTTCTGTGTAAGTCTCTAAGAACTTTGCACACCTGGATTGTACAATATTTGCACAAATTCTTCAAGCTCTGTCAAGTTGGTTGTTGATCATTGCTAGACAGCCATTTTCCTGTCTTGCCATAGATTTTCAAGCCAAGTTAAGTCCAAAATGTAACTAGGCCACTCAGGAACATTCGCTATCTTCTTGGTAAGCGACTCCAGTGTAGATTGGGCCTTGTGTTTTAGGTAATTGTCCTGCTGAAAGGTGAATTAGTCTCCCAGTGACTGGTGTAAAGCAGACTGAAGCAGGTTTTCATCTAGGATTTTGCCTGTGCCATTACATTTATTTTTTATCCTGAAAAACTCCTCAGTCCTTAACGATTACAAGCATACCCATAACATGATGTAGCCACCACTATACTTGGAAATATGGAGAGTGGTACTCAGTGATGTGTTCTAGTGGATATGACCCAAAACAGAACACTTTGTATTCAAGACAAAAAGTGACTTGCTTTGCCACATTTTTTTGCAGTATTACTTTAGTACCTTGTTGCAAACAGGATGTATGTTTTGGAATATTTAAATTCTATACAGTCTCCCTTGCCACTCTGTCAATTAGGTTAGTATTGGAGAGTAACTACAATGCTGTTGATCCATCCTCATTTTTCTCCTGTCACAGCCATTAAACTCTGTAACTGTTTTAAAGTCCCCATTGGCCTCATGGTGAAATCACTGAGCGGTTTCCTTCCTCTCCGGCAACTGAGTTAGGAAGGACGCCTGTATCTTTGTAGTGACTGGGTGTATTGATACACCATCCAAAGTGTTGTTGTTTGTTACCCATCTACCAATAGGTGCCCTTCGCGAGGCATTGGAAAACCTCCCTGGTCTTTGTGGTTGAATCTGTGTTTGAAATGCACTGCTTGACTGACGGACCTTGTGGGGTACAGAGATGAGGTAGTCATTACACAAATCATGTTAAACACTATTATTGAACACAGAGTGAGTCCATGCAACTTATTATGTGACTTAAGCATATTCCTTTTACTCCAGAACGTATTTAGGCTTGCCATAACTTGGTGCGGCAGGTAGCCTAGTGGTTAGAGCGTAGAGGCGGCAGGTAGCCTAGTTGTTAGAGCGTAGAGGCGGCAGGTAGCCTAGTGGTTAGAGCGTTGAGGCGGCAGGTAGCCTAGTGGTTAGAGCGTTGGGCCAGTAACTGAAAGGTTGCTTGATCGAATCCCTGAGCTGACAAGGTACAAATCTGTCTTTCTACCCCTGAACAAGATAGTTACCCCACTGTAGGCCGTCCTTGTAAATAAGAATTTGTTCTTAACTGACTTGCCTAGTAAAATTATTTTTTTTAAATAAAAAAATTAAGTAGCAAAGGGGTTGAATACTTGACATAAGACATTTAAACTTTTCATTTTGAATTAATTTGTACAATTTCTAAAAACATAATTCCACTTTGACATTATGGGCTATTGTTTTTAGGACAGTGACACAAAATCTCAATTTAATCGATTTTTGTTTTGGGGGGATTCAGTTCATTTGCATGGCAAAGAGGGACTTTGAAATTAATTGCAATGCATCTGATCACTCTTCATAACATTCTGGAGTATATGCAAATTTCCATCAAACAAACTGAAGCAGCAGACATTATGAAAATTTATATTTGTGTCATTCTCAAAACGTTTGGCCACGACATAATGTCCTACTTTTTACCAGAGCCCTATGGGGGTCTGGGTCAATGGGGGTCTGGGTCAATGGGGGTCTGGACCTATGGGGTCTGGGTCAATGGGGGTCTGGGTCAATGGGAGTCTGGACCTATGGGGTCTGGGTCAATGGGGGTCTGGGTCAATGGGAGTCTGGACCTATGGGGTCTGGGTCAAAGGGGGTCTGGGTCAATGGGGGTCTGGGTCAATGGGGGTCTGGACCTATGGGTTCTGGGTCAATGGGGGTCTGGGTCAATGGGGGTCTGGACCTATGGGGTCTGGGTCAATGGGGGTCTGAGTCAATGGGGGTCTGGACCTATGGGGTCTGGGTCAAAGGGGGTCTGGGTCAATGGGGGTCTGGGTCAATGGGGGTCTGGACCTATGGGGTCTGGGTCAATGGGGGTCTGGGTCAATGGGTGTCTGGACCTATGGGTTCTGGGACAATGGGGGTCTGGGTAAATGGGGGTCTGGACCTATGGGGTCTGGGTCAATGGGGGTCTGGGTCAATGGGGGTCTGGACCTATGGGGTCTGGGTCAAAGGGGGTCTGGGTCAATGGGGGTCTGGGTCAATGGGGGTCTGTGTCAATGGGGGTCTGAACCTATGGGGTCTGGGTCAATGGGGGTCTGGACCTATGGGGTCTGGGTCAATGGGGGTCTGGGTCAATGGGGGTCTGGACCTATGGGGTCTGGGTCAAAGGGGGTCTGGGTCAATGGGGGTATGTGTCAATGGGGGTCTGAACCTATGGGGTCTGGGTCAATGGGGGTCTGGACCTATGGGGTCTGGGTCAATGGGGGTCTGGGTCAATGGGGGTCTGGACCTATGGGGTCTGGGTCAAAGGGGGTCTGGGTCAATGGGGGTATGTGTCAATGGGGGTCTGAACCTATGGGGTCTGGGTCAATGGGGGTCTGGACCTATGGGGTCTGGGTCAATGGGGGTCTGGGTCAATGGGGGTCTGGACCTATGGGGTCTGGGTCAAAGGGGGTCTGGGTCAATGGGGGTATGTGTCAATGGGGGTCTGGACCTATGGGGTCTGGACCTATGGGGTCTGGGTCAAAAGGAATGCAATACATAGGGAATAGGGTGCTCAGACTTCATTGTGGCATTGTGGGAAATGTGTGCCCTGTATTGCTGGGAATGTGAACATTTTACTTGCTATGTCTTTATGTGTGTTGTGTTGTTGACTGAACTCACAGCTCCCAGGTGATCTCTCTTCTCTGTCCTCTGTTGTTTACATGTCGGTCATTTAGCAGACACTCTTATCCAGAGTGACTTGCATAATAATTATAATAACACAATTAGAACCAAATAATATAATTTATTCAGAAACACATTAAGTGGGTAAGTGTTCATTCTACTACAAACTAGGGTCAATATTTAGTCACAGGATACATATCATATGGACATTCCTATACAATAAAAATATTTGAATTTAAAAAATGAATGTTTACTTTGACATTTTAGTCTTGTGCAACTTAACTTTAATGATGTCACTGTCATTTATATAAACAGGTATAATTTAATGAACAAGTCTTTTAAAGGGATACTTCGGCATTTTGGCAATGATAGCAGATACTCCTAGACTTCGCCATTGTGCTAACGCTAGTTAGCATTGGCTCACAAAACTACCTCTGACTTCCTTCATACTAAACACAGAGACATAAAAATGGTATCCGCGACTTCATCTGACTCTGGGGAAGTAGACAAAGGGCATCATTGCCAAAATCCTGAAGCATCCCTTTAAATAAACAAGTCATTTAACAAGTCATTTAAATGAACTAAAACACGGTAGGAAAGTATGAACAGAGAATGTGAACCCTGCCGTTGACCTCAGATGTTTCCAGGTAGACTATATGTCAAGAGGTCAGATACATCACTTTGTCCATTTCCACGGGTCAACATCAAAGCCAAAGACAAACACATATCAACGTCCATTATTAACTTCTAAGACATCTACGTTACAGCCATGCTACTCTACAGAGTTAGGGTCCATTTAAATCAATTCAGGAAATGTACAAAATAATCAGAAATCCATTTTCCATGGAAACTTTTTATATTTAAAGATTTTTGAAATGATTTTCCTTGAATTAGGAGTTCTCTTATTGTCACTGCTTCTGAGGGAAAATGCTGGGTCTCACACAGGTACAGCCCACATTTACACTCTCACTGTCCAGTTTGTAGAAATAACCCTTCTTCTTCCCCTTCCTCCTCTTCCTCCCTCCGCTGCTGCCCTTCTCTCCCTGAACCCTGCAAAAAAAGTCCCCAAAGGTCAGACAACTGATTCAGATATATTAATTATAACATTACATTTAAAAATTAAAATATTAAAAGCACATTTATCACCCTTTCATTTCTCAAGCAAAAGTGAACTTAATTCAATTCAATACATGAAATGTATCCTCTGAGGAGCGATTTAAGATAAGGTAAGTCAGTAATCGTAATAATATCATAATATGTCCAAAGATTACCTGCGGAGCACCAAGGTCTGATGGAGTATGGGTTTGGACTCCAACCCCATGTCCTCTTCTCCGTCTGGGGTTAGACAGCCAGACCTCTGGCACTGAGCCTGGGAGATATGTTGAGGGACCCGGGTCTCATCGTATGTGTCGCTGGTTAGGGAGAGCGGGCGGAATAGGGGGGTGGGGAGGGGAATAGAGAGAGAGAGAGACCTGTTATTCGTCGCCTAAAGAAAGAACTCGTAAAGTGTATATAATCGAGACACAAAATGCCACAAAACACATTTAATAAAATATATATATTCATTCTATTTCCGTTAAACTTGTCATTTATGTACATTGTTTTAGTTATGAACACATCACATCCATGTCCAACAGTAGCTGTACTATAACAAAGTCACCTGTATGTCCACGGAGAGAGAGACCTGGTGGCTTTATGAAGGACAGGGAAGACAGCGGTCTTCAGGTTAGGATCCAGAACTAAACCTACAGTCATTACTCTCCGTCCAAAGACCTCGACTGGGCCGGAGCCATTGGCTGCCTTCCGTTTGGTCTTCTGGCTTTTCTTACGTCCATCCAGTGACATGATCAGACCCAGCACCAGTAAACCTCTGAAGACCTGATCAACACAACAGAGCTTCAATACCCGTTCACCTATATCTATAATAACACTTATAAAATGGTGGTCATTTAGTAACGAACAGCACATAAAGTTATCATGATACAAAGGCTGGTTTACACAGACAACCCAATTCTGATCTTTTGCCTAATTATTGGAAAGACCAATTAGAGGAAAAAGATCAGAATTGGGCTGTCTGTGTAAACGCAGACAAACAAAGTCTAAATTAAATGTCAAAATCAAAAATGAATTGGCAGAAAAATGTCCCCTATCCCTACCCCTACCTGATATCCCAACAGGCAAAACTGTACATAGTGAAATAGTCGTAGCAAGGAGTTAAAGAACAGTTGAGACTCACCATGACCAGAAGCATATCTCTCGCTCGCTCTGTCTATCTGTCTCTGTCTCTCTCTCGCTCTCTCTGCTGTCTGTCTGTCTCTGTCTCTCTCTCTCGCTCTCTCTGCTGTCTGTCTGTCTCTTCAGAGGGAAACGTTGTTGTGACAGAATGTTTCAAGTTGCCTTTGTTCTAGAAGCAGGGAGGGTTCCAATGCTGTACGTATTTCCGGTGACTGTTGTCGATCAACAGATAACACACTTAGATCAAAAATATTGATGATGTAGTTAGATATTTTTTTTTTATCCCAGAGATAGTATCAAGATGTTTCAGAGCATATGTAATGAAATGCAAAACCATAGAATATCTGTTAAGTATCAATTAACAACCAAGTTTGGGATCAATTCCATTTTAATTCCAGTCAAATCAGGAGCTACACTGAAATTCCAAATTCAATTATCTTCAATGCTTTTTCAATGAGCAAAAAAAAAATCGCTGGAATTTGGTGAACATTCTGAATAGACTGGAATTGAAATGGAATTGACCCCAACTTTGGTTGTTAATACAGTGGGTTTGAGAGAATCATATCAGCAGGAACACATATCAACATAAACCTCAGGTTGTGACCTTTAACTCAGGAAGTCAACATATAACTCTCTATAATGGTAGTGTGCTACAGAATCCCATTTAACTCTCTATAATGGTAGTGTGCTACAGAATCCCATTTAACTCTGTATAATGGTAGTGTGCTACAGAATCCCATATAACTCTCTATAATGGTAGTGTGCTACAGAATCCCATTTAACTCTGTATAATGGTAGTGTGCTACAGAATCCCATATAACTCTCTATAATGGTAGTGTGCTACAGAATCCAATTTAACTCTGTATAATGGTAGTGTGCTACAGAATCCCATCCTTTTTACCATTTATCACCAGAACAATCTGACCGTGACACCCGTTGTGCCTACTACAACTCCTTCTCTACATCCTCTCGTTGGCCTTACCTCTTTTTTCTCTCTCTTTTTTTCTTTCCATTTCCTAAAGCGGTTCCATTTTACTTGACCTTGTTTTGACTTACTGTAATCTCAACGTTAGAAAACCCCCCCCAATGAGTGGCTAGACCCCAGTCGTTCTCCGGTTGTTATAAAACCCTAACCCTTGTTAGCTAACTGAAACCTGCGTATCAAAGCTCTGAAACTGATGACCTAGGTGACATACATACTGAACAGACAAATGCCTACGTCCGGGGTTAGAAAGGTGTGAACAGGGAGTTTTCAATGAGTGATTTGCTGTGCTGATATATACAGTCACTCTTTAGTAGGTCAGTCATGATCAGTCAGAAATAGAGGAAGGACTAAAAACAAACAAAAAATAACTATTGTAAAATAGACTGTGAATGTAAAAGGTGTATAAGATGAAGGTAGAAGCAGAAGTGTTTATTAGTTTACTCCAATGGGGGGATCGGCGGAAGGGTTTGGGGGGAATAATAATAAAGGGATATTCTTTAAAAAAGTATGTATGTCTATATAGGTATGTATATATAGGTATGTGTATGTATATATGTATATAGGTATGTCTATATAGGTATGTCTATATAGGTATGTCTATATAGGTATGTGTATGTATGTATGTCTATATAGGTATGTCTATATAGGTATGTCTATATAGGTATGTGTATATAGGTATGTCTATATAGGTATGTCTATATAGGTATGTCTATATAGGTATGTGTATGTATATAGGTATGTCTATATAGGTATGTGTATGTATATATGTGTATATAGGTATGTGTATATAGGTATGTCTATATAGGTATGTGTATGTATATATGTGTATATAGGTATGTGTATATAGGTATGTCTATATAGGTATGTGTATGTATATATGTATATAGGTATGTCTATATAGGTATGTGTATGTACATATGTATATAGGTATGTCTATATAGGTATGTGTATGTATATATGTATATAGGTATGTGTATGTATATATGTATATAGGTATGTCTATATAGGTATGTCTATATAGGTATGTCTATATAGGTATGTCTATATAGGTATGTGTATGTATATAGGTATGTCTATATAGGTATGTCTATATAGGTATGTCTATATAGGTATGTGTATGTATATAGGTATGTCTATATAGGTATGTCTATATAGGTATGTGTATGTATATAGGTATGTCTATATAGGTATGTGTATGTATATAGGTATGTATATATAGGTATGTGTATGTATATATGTATATAGGTATGTCTATATAGGTATGTGTATGTATGTATGTCTATATAGGTATGTCTATATAGGTATGTGTATGTATATAGGTATGTCTATATAGGTATGTCTATATAGGTATGTCTATATAGGTATGTCTATATAGGTATGTGTATGTATGTATGTCTATATAGGTATGTCTATATAGGTATGTGTATGTATATAGGTATGTCTATATAGGTATGTGTATGTATATAGGTATGTCTATATAGGTATGTGTATGTATATAGGTATGTCTATATAGGTATGTGTATGTATATATGTATATAGGTATGTCTATATAGGTATGTCTATATAGGTATGTCTATATAGGTATGTCTATATAGGTATGTCTATATAGGTATGTGTATGTATATAGGTATGTCTATATAGGTATGTGTATGTATATATGTATATAGGTATGTCTATATAGGTATGTGTATGTATATAGGTATGTCTATATAGGTATGTGTATGTATATAGGTATGTATATATAGGTATGTGTATGTATATATGTATATAGGTATGTCTATATAGGTATGTCTATATAGGTATGTCTATATAGGTATGTCTATATAGGTATGTCTATATAGGTATGTCTATATAGGTATGTGTATGTATATAGGTATGTCTATATAGGTATGTGTATGTATATAGGTATGTATATATAGGTATGTGTATGTATATATGTATATAGGTATGTCTATATAGGTATGTGTATGTATATAGGTATGTCTATATAGGTATGTGTATGTATATATGTATATAGGTATGTCTATATAGGTATGTGTATATAGGTATGTCTATATAGGTATGTCTATATAGGTATGTCTATATAGGTATGTCTATATAGGTATGTGTATATAGGTATGTCTATATAGGTATGTCTATATAGGTATGTCTATATAGGTATGTCTATATAGGTATGTCTATATAGGTATGTGTATGTATATATGTATATAGGTATGTCTATATAGGTATGTCTATATAGGTATGTGTATGTAAATATGTATGTCTATATAGGTATGTCTATATAGGTATGTCTATATAGGTATGTCTATATAGGTATGTCTATATAGGTATGTCTATATAGGTATGTGTATGTATATATGTATATAGGTATGTCTATATAGGTATGTCTATATAGGTATGTCTATATAGGTATGTCTATATAGGTATGTCTATATAGGTATGTGTATATGTATGTCTATATAGGTATGTGTATGTATGTATGTCTATATAGGTATGTCTATATAGGTATGTGTATGTATATATGTGTATATGTATGCATGTGTGTATGGATATATATATTTACCACAAAAATATATGGGGTAATGGAAATAATGCAGACAATTACATTGATGGAACCAATATTCTTTCCACAATATTAAGCAGATCCAACCCTTTAAAAAACATTTTTTTTAAAATAAAATCCTGGTTGAGGGTTGATGAGAGACGAACTGCTCAAGAGTTTTTATGAGAAATATTACTGATGACGAAAAAATTCCGGATTTTCAGCATAATCAAATAAACATTCAGCTCAGACACCAATACCCTACAAGACATGCCACCAGGGGTCTCTTCACAGTCCCCTTGTCTAAAACGAATTCACAGCAACGCACAGTTCTACACAGAACCATGATCGCATGAAACTACAAATCCTCAAGTAAATAGTCAAATTTACTTTAAAAAACGGATTTAAAAAATGCCTCATATGGGAGGACACACACAACACAGACACACTCACAAACAGTATTGTTTTTAGTTGGATTGTTTGTATATCATTATATTTAAAATGTGTATAGTGAACAAAAATATAAACACAATATGTAAAGTGTTGGTCCCACGTTTCATGACTGTAGTCATAAGCCCCATAACAGACTGCATATGCTCCCCTTTGAAGTGTTCTCTTCATGGATGAGCGAGCGGTTGGCTGATGTCAACGTTATGAACAGAGTGCTGGTGGGGTTATGCTGTGGGCAGGCATAAGCTACGGACAATGAACACAATTGCATTTTATCGATGGCAATTTGAATGCACAGAGATAACGTGACGAGATCCTGGGGCCCATTGTCGTGACATTCATCCGCCGCCATCACCTCCTGTTTCAGCATGATAATGCACGGTCCCATGTCACAAGGATCTGTACACAATTCCTGGAAGCTGCCATTGAGCATGTTTGGGATGCTCTGGATTGACGTGTACGACAGCGTGTTCCAGTTCACGCCAATATCCAGCAACTTCGCTGAGCCATTGAAGAGGAGCGTGGCGTCATTCCACAGGCCACAATCAACAGCCTGATCAACTCTATGCGAAGGAGATGTGTCTCGCTGCATGAGGCAAAATGGTGGTCAGACCAGATACTGACTGGTTTTCTAATCCACACCCCTACCTTTTCTTTAAGGTATCTGTGACCAACAGATGTATATCTGTCTTCCCAGTCATGTGAAAACCATAGATTAGGGCTTTATTAAATTCATTTAAATTGACTGAATTCCTTATATGAACTGTAACTCAGTAAAATCTTTGAAATTGTTTCATGTTGCTCACCTCGTCCCTGTCTCATCGTTGTTGGTAATCAAGCCTACCACTGTAGTGTCGTCTGCAAACTTGATGATTGAGTTGGAGGCGTGCATGGCCACGCAGTCATGGGTGAACAGGGAGTACAGGAGAGGGCTGAGAACGCACCCTTGTGGGGCCCCAGTGTTGAGGATCAGCGGGCTGGAGATGTTGTTTCCTACCCTCACCACCTGGGGCCGCCCCACGTTATCTCTTTCCCATCAGAAAGTGGAGGACCCAGTTGCACAGGGCGGGGTCAAGACCCAGGGTCTCAAGCTTAATGATCAGTTTGGAGGGTACTACAGTGTTGAATGCTAAGCTGTTGTCAATGAACAGCATTCTTACATAGGTATTCCTCTTGTCCAGATGGGATAGGGCAGTGTGCAGTGTGATGTCGACTGCATCGTCTGTGGACCTGTTGGGGCCATATGCAAATTGGAGTGAGTCTAGGGCAGGGCAGTATACTATATACCAACCCCTATGGGTCCTGGTCTACAGTAGTATACTATATATCAGGGGTGCACAGTTAGAATTCAAAGAGGTCCAGCGACTAACCTTTTCTCCCCTCCAAAGGTCCAAACCATTAAATTGTCTGATTTGGGGTCATATGTAGTTCTTCTATATGTATAGCTAATAAACAAAGTACTACATTTCAATGACATTTCAACAATATTTATTGCACATTTTCAATGCAGACACATTAAACATACATGTGCAGCCGAATCATAAGTGAAAGTGGACCTGTCACAAATGTTCTCATTCCAAGCAGAACAAGACTGCATCATCACACAACAAGACTGCATCATCACACAACAAGACTGCATCATCACACAACAAGACTGCATCGTCACAAATGTTCTCATTCCAAGCCGAACAAGACTGCATCGTCACAAATGTTCTCATTCCAAGCAGAACAAGACTGCATCGTCACACAACAAGACTGTATCGTCACAAAACAAGACTGCATCGTCACAAAACAAGACTGCATCGTCACAAAACAAGACTGCATCGTCACAAAACAAGACTGCATCGTCACACAACAAGACTGCATCGTCACACAACAAGACTGCATCGTCACACAACAAGACTGCATCGTCACACAACAAGACTGCATCGTCACACAACAAGACTGCATCGTCACACAACAAGACTGCATCGTCACACAACAAGATGGCATCGTCACAAAACAAGACTGCATCGTCACACAACAAGACTGCATCGTCACAAAACAAGACTGCATCGTCACACAACAAGACTGCATCGTCACACAACAAGACAGCATCGTCACACAACAAGACTGCATCGTCACACAACAAGACTGCATCGTCACAAAACAAGACTGCATCGTCACACAACAAGACTGCATCGTCACACAACAAGACTGCATCGTCACAAAACAAGACTGCATCGTCACACAACAAGACTGCATCGTCACACAACAAGAATGCATCGTCACACAACAAGACTGCATCGTCACACAACAAGAATGCATCGTCACACAACAAGACTGCATCGTCACACAACAAGACTGCATCGTCACACAACAAGAATGCATCGTCACACAACAAGACTGCATCGTGACAAAACAAGACTGCATCGTCACACAACAAGACTGCATCGTCACACAACAAGACTGCATCGTCACACAACAAGACTGCATCGTCACAAAACAAGACTGCATCGTCACACAACAAGACTGCATCGTCACACAACAAGACTGCATCGTCACACAACAAGAATGCATCGTCACACAACAAGACTGCATCGTCACACAACAAGACTGCATCGTCACACAACAAGACTGCATCGTCACACAACAAGACTGCATCGTCACACAACAAGACTGCATCGTCACACAACAAGACTGCATCGTCACACAACAAGACTGCATCGTCACACAACAAGACTGCATCGTCACACAACAAGACTGCATCGTCACACAACAAGACTGCATCGTCACACAACAAGACTGCATCGTCACACAACAAGACTGCATCGTCACACAACAAGACTGCATCGTCACACAACAAGACTGCATCGTCACAAGAAAAATAACAAAAGTTGCCTGTTTCTGAAAAAGGTGCTTTGATTTTTGAACAAATACAAAACCACGTTTAATATTTATCTTTCCTACTCTCTCCCACTTCACTTCTCCATCTCTCTTCTTTAGTGAGAGAAAGGGGCTGTTTCTCACCCTGCCAGTCATTTGAACCTTGGCTGGAGTCAGTGTTATTCTCATACACATGTGTAGGTGCTCATTGGTGAGTGGAGAACGGTACTTATCTGTTAATGATGTTCATAGTGGAGATAGAAGACAAACATGGTCAAGGTGTGTACTGATAGTTTGGTTAGACCAGGGAACACAGTCTCAGACACAGCTGTATGTGGAGACAAACATGGTCAAGGTGTGTACTGCTACTGTTAGACCAGGGAACACAGTCTCAGACACAGCTGTATGTGGAGACAAACATGGTCAAGGTGTGTACTGCTACTGTTAGACCAGGGAACACAGTCTCAGACACAGCTGTATGTGGAGACAAACATGGTCAAGGTGTGTACTGCTACTGTTAGACCAGGGAACACAGTCACAGACACAGCTGTATGTGGAGACAAACATGGTCAAGTTGTGTACTGTTACTGTTAGACCAGGGAACACAGTCTCAGACACAGCTGTATGTGGAGACAAACATGGTCAAGGTGTGTACTGCTACTGTTAGACCAGGGAACACAGTCTCAGACACAGCTGTATGTGGAGACAAACATGGTCAAGGTGTGTACTGCTACTGTTAGACCAGGGAACACAGTCTCAGACACAGCTGTATGTGGAGACAAACATGGTCAAGGTGTGTACTGCTACTGTTAGACCAGGGAACACAGTCTCAGACACAGCTGTATGTGGAGACAAACATGGTCAAGGTGTGTACTGCTACTGTTAGACCAGGGAACACAGTCTCAGACACAGCTGTATGTGGAGACAAACATGGTCAAGGTGTGTACTGCTACTGTTAGACCAGGGAACACAGTCTCAGACACAGCTGTATGTGGAGACAAACATGGTCAAGGTGTGTACTGCTACTGTTAGACCAGGGAACACAGTCTCAGACACAGCTGTATGTGGAGACAAACATGGTCAAGGTGTGTACTGCTACTGTTAGACCAGGGAACACAGTCTCAGACACAGCTGTATGTGGAGACAAACATGGTCAAGGTGTGTACTGCTACTGTTAGACCAGGGAACACAGTCTCAGACACAGCTGTATGTGGAGACAAACATGGTCAAGGTGTGTACTGTTACTGTTAGACCAGGGAACACAGTCTCAGACACAGCTGTATGTGGAGACAAACATGGTCAAGGTGTGTACTGCTACTGTTAGACCAGGGAACACAGTCTCAGACACAGCTGTATGTGGAGACAAACATGGTCAAGGTGTGTACTGCTACTGTTAGACCAGGGAACACAGTCTCAGACACAGCTGTATGTGGAGACAAACATGGTCAAGGTGTGTACTGCTACTGTTAGACCAGGGAACACAGTCTCAGACACAGCTGTATGTGGAGACAAACATGGTCAAGGTGTGTACTGTTACTGTTAGACCAGGGAACACAGTCTCAGACACAGCTGTATGTGGAGACAAACATGGTCAAGGTGTGTACTGCTACTGTTAGACCAGGGAACACAGTCTCAGACACAGCTGTATGTGGAGACAAACATGGTCAAGGTGTGTACTGCTACTGTTAGACCAGGGAACACAGTCTCAGACACAGCTGTATGTGGAGACAAACATGGTCAAGGTGTGTACTGCTACTGTTAGACCAGGGAACACAGTCTCAGACACAGCTGTATGTGGAGACAAACATGGTCAAGGTGTGTACTGCTACTGTTAGACCAGGGAACACAGTCTCAGACACAGCTGTATGTGGAGACAAACATGGTCAAGGTGTGTACTGATAGTTTGGTTAGACCAGGGAACACAGTCTCAGACACAGCTGTATGTGGAGACAAACATGGTCAAGGTGTGTACTGCTACTGTTAGACCAGGGAACACAGTCTCAGACACAGCTGTATGTGGAGACAAACATGGTCAAGGTGTGTACTGCTACTGTTAGACCAGGGAACACAGTCTCAGACACAGCTGTATGTGGAGACAAACATGGTCAAGGTGTGTACTGCTACTGTTAGACCAGGGAACACAGTCTCAGACACAGCTGTATGTGGAGACAAACATGGTCAAGGTGTGTACTGCTACTGTTAGACCAGGGAACACAGTCTCAGACACAGCTGTATGTGGAGACAAACATGGTCAAGGTGTGTACTGTTACTGTTAGACCAGGGAACACAGTCTCAGACACAGCTGTATGTGGAGACAAACATGGTCAAGGTGTGTACTGCTACTGTTAGACCAGGGAACACAGTCTCAGACACAGCTGTATGTGGAGACAAACATGGTCAAGGTGTGTACTGCTACTGTTAGACCAGGGAACACAGTCTCAGACACAGCTGTATGTGGAGACAAACATGGTCAAGGTGTGTACTGCTACTGTTAGACCAGGGAACACAGTCTCAGACACAGCTGTATGTGGAGACAAACATGGTCAAGGTGTGTACTGCTACTGTTAGACCAGGGAACACAGTCTCAGACACAGCTGTATGTGGAGACAAACATGGTCAAGGTGTGTACTGATAGTTTGGTTAGACCAGGGAACACAATCTCAGACACAGCTGTATGTGGAGACAAACATGGTCAAGGTGTGTACTGCTACTGTTAGACCAGGGAACACAGTCTCAGACACAGCTGTATGTGGAGACAAACATGGTCAAGGTGTGTACTGTTACTGTTAGACCAGGGAACACAGTCTCAGACACAGCTGTATGTGGAGACAAACATGGTCAAGGTGTGTACTGCTACTGTTAGACCAGGGAACACAGTCTCAGACACAGCTGTATGTGGAGACAAACATGGTCAAGGTGTGTACTGCTACTGTTAGACCAGGGAACACAGTCTCAGACACAGCTGTATGTGGAGACAAACATGGTCAAGGTGTGTACTGCTACTGTTAGACCAGGGAACACAGTCTCAGACACAGCTGTATGTGGAGACAAACATGGTCAAGGTGTGTACTGCTACTGTTAGACCAGGGAACACAGTCTCAGACACAGCTGTATGTGGAGACAAACATGGTCAAGGTGTGTACTGCTACTGTTAGACCAGGGAACACAGTCTCAGACACAGCTGTATGTGGAGACAAACATGGTCAAGGTGTGTACTGATAGTTTGGTTAGACCAGGGAACACAGTCTCAGACACAGCTGTATGTGGAGACAAACATGGTCAAGGTGTGTACTGCTACTGTTAGACCAGGGAACACAGTCTCAGACACAGCTGTATGTGGAGACAAACATGGTCAAGGTGTGTACTGCTACTGTTAGACCAGGGAACACAGTCTCAGACACAGCTGTATGTGGAGACAAACATGGTCAAGGTGTGTACTGCTACTGTTAGACCAGGGAACACAGTCTCAGACACAGCTGTATGTGGAGACAAACATGGTCAAGGTGTGTACTGCTACTGTTAGACCAGGGAACACAGTCTCAGACACAGCTGTATGTGGAGACAAACATGGTCAAGGTGTGTACTGCTACTGTTAGACCAGGGAACACAGTCTCAGACACAGCTGTATGTGGAGACAAACATGGTCAAGGTGTGTACTGCTACTGTTAGACCAGGGAACACAGTCTCAGACACAGCTGTATGTGGAGACAAACATGGTCAAGGTGTGTACTGCTACTGTTAGACCAGGGAACACAGTCTCAGACACAGCTGTATGTGGAGACAAACATGGTCAAGGTGTGTACTGCTACTGTTAGACCAGGGAACACAGTCTCAGACACAGCTGTATGTGGAGACAAACATGGTCAAGGTGTGTACTGCTACTGTTAGACCAGGGAACACAGTCTCAGACACAGCTGTATGTGGAGACAAACATGGTCAAGGTGTGTACTGCTACTGTTAGACCAGGGAACACAGTCTCAGACACAGCTGTATGTGGAGACAAACATGGTCAAGGTGTGTACTGCTACTGTTAGACCAGGGAACACAGTCTCAGACACAGCTGTATGTGGAGACAAACATGGTCAAGGTGTGTACTGCTACTGTTAGACCAGGGAACACAGTCTCAGACACAGCTGTATGTGGAGACAAACATGGTCAAGGTGTGTACTGCTACTGTTAGACCAGGGAACACAGTCTCAGACACAGCTGTATGTGGAGACAAACATGGTCAAGGTGTGTACTGCTACTGTTAGACCAGGGAACACAGTCTCAGACACAGCTGTATGTGGAGACAAACATGGTCAAGGTGTGTACTGCTACTGTTAGACCAGGGAACACAGTCTCAGACACAGCTGTATGTGGAGACAAACATGGTCAAGGTGTGTACTGCTACTGTTAGACCAGGGAACACAGTCTCAGACACAGCTGTATGTGGAGACAAACATGGTCAAGGTGTGTACTGCTACTGTTAGACCAGGGAACACAGTCTCAGACACAGCTGTATGTGGAGACAAACATGGTCAAGGTGTGTACTGCTACTGTTAGACCAGGGAACACAGTCTCAGACACAGCTGTATGTGGAGACAAACATGGTCAAGGTGTGTACTGCTACTGTTAGACCAGGGAACACAGTCTCAGACACAGCTGTATGTGGAGACAAACATGGTCAAGGTGTGTACTGCTACTGTTAGACCAGGGAACACAGTCTCAGACACAGCTGTATGTGGAGACAAACATGGTCAAGGTGTGTACTGCTACTGTTAGACCAGGGAACACAGTCTCAGACACAGCTGTATGTGGAGACAAACATGGTCAAGGTGTGTACTGCTACTGTTAGACCAGGGAACACAGTCTCAGACACAGCTGTATGTGGAGACAAACATGGTCAAGGTGTGTACTGCTACTGTTAGACCAGGGAACACAGTCTCAGACACAGCTGTATGTGGAGACAAACATGGTCAAGGTGTGTACTGCTACTGTTAGACCAGGGAACACAGTCTCAGACACAGCTGTATGTGGAGACAAACATGGTCAAGGTGTGTACTGCTACTGTTAGACCAGGGAACACAGTCTCAGACACAGCTGTATGTGGAGACAAACATGGTCAAGGTGTGTACTGCTACTGTTAGACCAGGGAACACAGTCTCAGACACAGCTGTATGTGGAGACAAACATGGTCAAGGTGTGTACTGCTACTGTTAGACCAGGGAACACAGTCTCAGACACAGCTGTATGTGGAGACAAACATGGTCAAGGTGTGTACTGCTACTGTTAGACCAGGGAACACAGTCTCAGACACAGCTGTATGTGGAGACAAACATGGTCAAGGTGTGTACTGCTACTGTTAGACCAGGGAACACAGTCTCAGACACAGCTGTATGTGGAGACAAACATGGTCAAGGTGTGTACTGCTACTGTTAGACCAGGGAACACAGTCTCAGACACAGCTGTATGTGGAGACAAACATGGTCAAGGTGTGTACTGCTTACTGTTAGACCAGGGAACACAGTCTCAGACACAGCTGTATGTGGAGACAAACATGGTCAAGGTGTGTACTGCTACTGTTAGACCAGGGAACACAGTCTCAGACACAGCTGTATGTGGAGACAAACATGGTCAAGGTGTGTACTGCTACTGTTAGACCAGGGAACACAGTCTCAGACACAGCTGTATGTGGAGACAAACATGGTCAAGGTGTGTACTGCTACTGTTAGACCAGGGAACACAGTCTCAGACACAGCTGTATGTGGAGACAAACATGGTCAAGGTGTGTACTGCTACTGTTAGACCAGGGAACACAGTCTCAGACACAGCTGTATGTGGAGACAAACATGGTCAAGGTGTGTACTGCTACTGTTAGACCAGGGAACACAGTCTCAGACACAGCTGTATGTGGAGACAAACATGGTCAAGGTGTGTACTGCTACTGTTAGACCAGGGAACACAGTCTCAGACACAGCTGTATGTGGAGACAAACATGGTCAAGGTGTGTACTGCTACTGTTAGACCAGGGAACACAGTCTCAGACACAGCTGTATGTGGAGACAAACATGGTCAAGGTGTGTACTGCTACTGTTAGACCAGGGAACACAGTCTCAGACACAGCTGTATGTGGAGACAAACATGGTCAAGGTGTGTACTGCTACTGTTAGACCAGGGAACACAGTCTCAGACACAGCTGTATGTGGAGACAAACATGGTCAAGGTGTGTACTGCTACTGTTAGACCAGGGAACACAGTCTCAGACACAGCTGTATGTGGAGACAAACATGGTCAAGGTGTGTACTGCTACTGTTAGACCAGGGAACACAGTCTCAGACACAGCTGTATGTGGAGACAAACATGGTCAAGGTGTGTACTGCTACTGTTAGACCAGGGAACACAGTCTCAGACACAGCTGTATGTGGAGACAAACATGGTCAAGGTGTGTACTGCTACTGTTAGACCAGGGAACACAGTCTCAGACACAGCTGTATGTGGAGACAAACATGGTCAAGGTGTGTACTGCTACTGTTAGACCAGGGAACACAGTCTCAGACACAGCTGTATGTGGAGACAAACATGGTCAAGGTGTGTACTGCTACTGTTAGACCAGGGAACACAGTCTCAGACACAGCTGTATGTGGAGACAAACATGGTCAAGGTGTGTACTGCTACTGTTAGACCAGGGAACACAGTCTCAGACACAGCTGTATGTGGAGACAAACATGGTCAAGGTGTGTACTGCTACTGTTAGACCAGGGAACACAGTCTCAGACACAGCTGTATGTGGAGACAAACATGGTCAAGGTGTGTACTGCTACTGTTAGACCAGGGAACACAGTCTCAGACACAGCTGTATGTGGAGACAAACATGGTCAAGGTGTGTACTGCTACTGTTAGACCAGGGAACACAGTCTCAGACACAGCTGTATGTGGAGACAAACATGGTCAAGGTGTGTACTGCTACTGTTAGACCAGGGAACACAGTCTCAGACACAGCTGTATGTGGAGACAAACATGGTCAAGGTGTGTACTGCTACTGTTAGACCAGGGAACACAGTCTCAGACACAGCTGTATGTGGAGACAAACATGGTCAAGGTGTGTACTGCTACTGTTAGACCAGGGAACACAGTCTCAGACACAGCTGTATGTGGAGACAAACATGGTCAAGGTGTGTACTGCTACTGTTAGACCAGGGAACACAGTCTCAGACACAGCTGTATGTGGAGACAAACATGGTCAAGGTGTGTACTGCTACTGTTAGACCAGGGAACACAGTCTCAGACACAGCTGTATGTGGAGACAAACATGGTCAAGGTGTGTACTGCTACTGTTAGACCAGGGAACACAGTCTCAGACACAGCTGTATGTGGAGACAAACATGGTCAAGGTGTGTACTGCTACTGTTAGACCAGGGAACACAGTCTCAGACACAGCTGTATGTGGAGACAAACATGGTCAAGGTGTGTACTGCTACTGTTAGACCAGGGAACACAGTCTCAGACACAGCTGTATGTGGAGACAAACATGGTCAAGGTGTGTACTGCTACTGTTAGACCAGGGAACACAGTCTCAGACACAGCTGTATGTGGAGACAAACATGGTCAAGGTGTGTACTGCTACTGTTAGACCAGGGAACACAGTCTCAGACACAGCTGTATGTGGAGACAAACATGGTCAAGGTGTGTACTGCTACTGTTAGACCAGGGAACACAGTCTCAGACACAGCTGTATGTGGAGACAAACATGGTCAAGGTGTGTACTGCTACTGTTAGACCAGGGAACACAGTCTCAGACACAGCTGTATGTGGAGACAAACATGGTCAAGGTGTGTACTGCTACTGTTAGACCAGGGAACACAGTCTCAGACACAGCTGTATGTGGAGACAAACATGGTCAAGGTGTGTACTGCTACTGTTAGACCAGGGAACACAGTCTCAGACACAGCTGTATGTGGAGACAAACATGGTCAAGGTGTGTACTGCTACTGTTAGACCAGGGAACACAGTCTCAGACACAGCTGTATGTGGAGACAAACATGGTCAAGGTGTGTACTGCTACTGTTAGACCAGGGAACACAGTCTCAGACACAGCTGTATGTGGAGACAAACATGGTCAAGGTGTGTACTGCTACTGTTAGACCAGGGAACACAGTCTCAGACACAGCTGTATGTGGAGACAAACATGGTCAAGGTGTGTACTGCTACTGTTAGACCAGGGAACACAGTCTCAGACACAGCTGTATGTGGAGACAAACATGGTCAAGGTGTGTACTGCTACTGTTAGACCAGGGAACACAGTCTCAGACACAGCTGTATGTGGAGACAAACATGGTCAAGGTGTGTACTGCTACTGTTAGACCAGGGAACACAGTCTCAGACACAGCTGTATGTGGAGACAAACATGGTCAAGGTGTGTACTGCTACTGTTAGACCAGGGAACACAGTCTCAGACACAGCTGTATGTGGAGACAAACATGGTCAAGGTGTGTACTGCTACTGTTAGACCAGGGAACACAGTCTCAGACACAGCTGTATGTGGAGACAAACATGGTCAAGGTGTGTACTGCTACTGTTAGACCAGGGAACACAGTCTCAGACACAGCTGTATGTGGAGACAAACATGGTCAAGGTGTGTACTGCTACTGTTAGACCAGGGAACACAGTCTCAGACACAGCTGTATGTGGAGACAAACATGGTCAAGGTGTGTACTGTTACTGTTAGACCAGGGAACACAGTCTCAGACACAGCTGTATGTGGAGACAAACATGGTCAAGGTGTGTACTGCTACTGTTAGACCAGGGAACACAGTCTCAGACACAGCTGTATGTGGAGACAAACATGGTCAAGGTGTGTACTGCTACTGTTAGACCAGGGAACACAGTCTCAGACACAGCTGTATGTGGAGACAAACATGGTCAAGGTGTGTACTGCTACTGTTAGACCAGGGAACACAGTCTCAGACACAGCTGTATGTGGAGACAAACATGGTCAAGGTGTGTACTGCTACTGTTAGACCAGGGAACACAGTCTCAGACACAGCTGTATGTGGAGACAAACATGGTCAAGGTGTGTACTGCTACTGTTAGACCAGGGAACACAGTCTCAGACACAGCTGTATGTGGAGACAAACATGGTCAAGGTGTGTACTGCTACTGTTAGACCAGGGAACACAGTCTCAGACACAGCTGTATGTGGAGACAAACATGGTCAAGGTGTGTACTGCTACTGTTAGACCAGGGAACACAGTCTCAGACACAGCTGTATGTGGAGACAAACATGGTCAAGGTGTGTACTGCTACTGTTAGACCAGGGAACACAGTCTCAGACACAGCTGTATGTGGAGACAAACATGGTCAAGGTGTGTACTGCTACTGTTAGACCAGGGAACACAGTCTCAGACACAGCTGTATGTGGAGACAAACATGGTCAAGGTGTGTACTGCTACTGTTAGACCAGGGAACACAGTCTCAGACACAGCTGTATGTGGAGACAAACATGGTCAAGGTGTGTACTGCTACTGTTAGACCAGGGAACACAGTCTCAGACACAGCTGTATGTGGAGACAAACATGGTCAAGGTGTGTACTGCTACTGTTAGACCAGGGAACACAGTCTCAGACACAGCTGTATGTGGAGACAAACATGGTCAAGGTGTGTACTGATAGTTTGGTTAGACCAGGGAACACAGTCTCAGACACAGCTGTATGTGGAGACAAACATGGTCAAGGTGTGTACTGCTACTGTTAGACCAGGGAACACAGTCTCAGACACAGCTGTATGTGGAGACAAACATGGTCAAGGTGTGTACTGCTACTGTTAGACCAGGGAACACAGTCTCAGACACAGCTGTATGTGGAGACAAACATGGTCAAGGTGTGTACTGCTACTGTTAGACCAGGGAACACAGTCTCAGACACAGCTGTATGTGGAGACAAACATGGTCAAGGTGTGTACTGCTACTGTTAGACCAGGGAACACAGTCTCAGACACAGCTGTATGTGGAGACAAACATGGTCAAGGTGTGTACTGTTACTGTTAGACCAGGGAACACAGTCTCAGACACAGCTGTATGTGGAGACAAACATGGTCAAGGTGTGTACTGCTACTGTTAGACCAGGGAACACAGTCTCAGACACAGCTGTATGTGGAGACAAACATGGTCAAGGTGTGTACTGCTACTGTTAGACCAGGGAACACAGTCTCAGACACAGCTGTATGTGGAGACAAACATGGTCAAGGTGTGTACTGCTACTGTTAGACCAGGGAACACAGTCTCAGACACAGCTGTATGTGGAGACAAACATGGTCAAGGTGTGTACTGCTACTGTTAGACCAGGGAACACAGTCTCAGACACAGCTGTATGTGGAGACAAACATGGTCAAGGTGTGTACTGTTACTGTTAGACCAGGGAACACAGTCTCAGACACAGCTGTATGTGGAGACAAACATGGTCAAGGTGTGTACTGCTACTGTTAGACCAGGGAACACAGTCTCAGACACAGCTGTATGTGGAGACAAACATGGTCAAGGTGTGTACTGTTACTGTTAGACCAGGGAACACAGTCTCAGACACAGCTGTATGTGGAGACAAACATGGTCAAGGTGTGTACTGCTACTGTTAGACCAGGGAACACAGTCTCAGACACAGCTGTATGTGGAGACAAACATGGTCAAGGTGTGTACTGCTACTGTTAGACCAGGGAACACAGTCTCAGACACAGCTGTATGTGGAGACAAACATGGTCAAGGTGTGTACTGCTACTGTTAGACCAGGGAACACAGTCTCAGACACAGCTGTATGTGGAGACAAACATGGTCAAGGTGTGTACTGCTACTGTTAGACCAGGGAACACAGTCTCAGACACAGCTGTATGTGGAGACAAACATGGTCAAGGTGTGTACTGCTACTGTTAGACCAGGGAACACAGTCTCAGACACAGCTGTATGTGGAGACAAACATGGTCAAGGTGTGTACTGCTACTGTTAGACCAGGGAACACAGTCTCAGACACAGCTGTATGTGGAGACAAACATGGTCAAGGTGTGTACTGCTACTGTTAGACCAGGGAACACAGTCTCAGACACAGCTGTATGTGGAGACAAACATGGTCAAGGTGTGTACTGCTACTGTTAGACCAGGGAACACAGTCTCAGACACAGCTGTATGTGGAGACAAACATGGTCAAGGTGTGTACTGATAGTTTGGTTAGACCAGGGAACACAGTCTCAGACACAGCTGTATGTGGAGACAAACATGGTCAAGGTGTGTACTGCTACTGTTAGACCAGGGAACACAGTCTCAGACACAGCTGTATGTGGAGACAAACATGGTCAAGGTGTGTACTGCTACTGTTAGACCAGGGAACACAGTCTCAGACACAGCTGTATGTGGAGACAAACATGGTCAAGGTGTGTACTGCTACTGTTAGACCAGGGTCTATGTTTTTTATTTTAATTTTATTTAACCAGGTAGGCTAGTTGAGAACACCTTTATTTAACCAGGTAGGCTAGTTGAGAACACCTTTATTTAACCAGGTAGGCTAGTTGAGAACACCTTTATTTAACCAGGTAGGCTAGTTGAGAACACCTTTATTTAACCAGGTAGGCTAGTTGAGAACACCTTTATTTAACCAGGTAGGCTAGTTGAGAACACCTTTATTTAACCAGGTAGGCTAGTTGAGAACACCTTTATTTAACCAGGTAGGCTAGTTGAGAACACCTTTATTTAACCAGGTAGGCTAGTTGAGAACACCTTTATTTAACCAGGTAGGCTAGTTGAGAACACCTTTATTTAACCAGGTAGGCTAGTTGAGAACACCTTTATTTAACCAGGTAGACTAGTTGAGAACACCTTTATTTAACCAGGTAGGCTAGTTGAGAACACCTTTATTTAACCAGGTAGGCTAGTTGAGAACACCTTTATTTAACCAGGTAGGCTAGTTGAGAACACCTTTATTTAACCAGGTAGGCTAGTTGAGAACACCTTTATTTAACCAGGTAGGCTGGTTGAGAACACCTTTATTTAACCAGGTAGGCTAGTTGAGAACACCTTTATTTAACCAGGTAGGCTAGTTGAGAACACCTTTATTTAACCAGGTAGGCTAGTTGAGAACACCTTTATTTAACCAGGTAGGCTAGTTGAGAACACCTTTATTTAACCAGGGAGGCTAGTTGAGAACACCTTTATTTAACCAGGGAGGCTAGTTGAGAACACCTTTATTTAACCAGGTAGGCTAGTTGAGAACACCTTTATTTAACCAGGTAGGCTAGTTGAGAACACCTTTATTTAACCAGGTAGGCTAGTTGAGAACACCTTTATTTAACCAGGGAGGCTAGTTGAGAACACCTTTATTTAACCAGGTAGGCTAGTTGAGAACACCTTTATTTAACCAGGTAGGCTAGTTGAGAACACCTTTATTTAACCAGGTAGGCTAGTTGAGAACACCTTTATTTAACCAGGTAGGCTAGTTGAGAACACCTTTATTTAACCAGGTAGGCTAGTTGAGAACACCTTTATTTAACCAGGTAGGCTAGTTGAGAACACCTTTATTTAACCAGGTAGGCTAGTTGAGAACACCTTTATTTAACCAGGTAGGCTAGTTGAGAACACCTTTATTTAACCAGGTAGGACTAGTTGAGAACACCTTTATTTAACCAGGTAGGCTAGTTGAGAACACCTTTATTTAACCAGGTAGGCTAGTTGAGAACACCTTTATTTAACCAGGTAGGCTAGTTGAGAACACCTTTATTTAACCAGGTAGGCTAGTTGAGAACACCTTTATTTAACCAGGTAGGCTAGGCTTAGTTGAGAACACCTTTATTTAACCAGGTAGGCTAGTTGAGAACACCTTTATTTAACCAGGTAGGCTAGTTGAGAACACCTTTATTTAACCAGGTAGGCTAGTTGAGAACACCTTTATTTAACCAGGTAGGCTAGTTGAGAACACCTTTATTTAACCAGGTAGGCTAGTTGAGAACACCTTTATTTAACCAGGTAGGCTAGTTGAGAACACCTTTATTTAACCAGGTAGGCTAGTTGAGAACACCTTTATTTAACCAGGTAGGCTAGTTGAGAACACCTTTATTTAACCAGGTAGGCTAGTTGAGAACACCTTTATTTAACCAGGTAGGCTAGTTGAGAACACCTTTATTTAACCAGGTAGGCTAGTTGAGAACACCTTTATTTAACCAGGTAGGCTAGTTGAGAACACCTTTATTTAACCAGGTAGGCTAGTTGAGAACACCTTTATTTAACCAGGTAGGCTAGTTGAGAACACCTTTATTTAACCAGGTAGGCTAGTTGAGAACACCTTTATTTAACCAGGTAGGCTAGTTGAGAACAAGTTCTCATTTACAACTGCGACCTGGCCAAGATAAAGCATAGCAGTGTGAGCAGACAACAAAGAGTTACACATGGAGTAAACAATTAACAAGTCAATAACACAGTAGAAAACAAAGGGGGAGTCTATATACAATGTGTGCAAAAGGCATGAGGAGGTAGGCCAATAATTACAATTAACAATTTTGCAGATTAACACTGGAGTGATGAATGATCAGATGGTCATGTACAGGTAGAGATATTGGTGTGCAAAAGAGCAGAAAAGTAAATAAATAAAAACAGTATGGGGATGAGGTAGGTGAAAAAGGGTGGGCTATTTACCAATAGACTATGTACAGCTGCAGCGATCGGTTAGCTGCAGACAAACATGGTCAAGGTGTGTACTGATAGTTTGGTTAGACCAGGGAAAGTCTCAGACACAGCCTGATAGAGTCATGATCAGTTAGCTGGTTAGACCAGGAGATCACAGTCTCAGACACAGCTGTATGTGGAGCCAAACATGGTCAAGGTGTGTAGTGATAGTTTGGTTAGACCAGGGAAAACAGTCTCAGACACAGCTGTATGTGGAGCCAAACATGGTCAAGGTGTGTACAGATAGTTTGGTTAGACCAGGGAATGTCTCAGACACAGCCTGATAGAGTCATGATCAGTTAGCTGGTTAGACCAGGAGATCACAGTCTCAGACAGAGCTGTATGTGGAGCCAAACATGGTCAAGGTGTGTACTGATAGTTTGGTTAGACCAGGAGATCACAGTCTCAGACACAGCCTGATAGAGTCATGATCAGTTAGCTGGTTAGACCAGGAGATCACAGTCTCAGACACAGCCTGCAGCCAGGAAGGGTCATGATCAGTTAGCTGGTTAGACCAGGAGATCACAGTCTCAGACACAGCCTGCAGCCAGGAAGGGTCATGATCAGTTAGCTGGTTAGACCAGGAGATCACAGTCTCAGACACAGCCTGCAGCCAGGAAGGGTCATGATCAGTTAGCTGGTTAGACCAGGAGATCACAGTCTCAGACACAGCCTGCAGCCAGGAAGGGTCATGATCAGTTAGCTGGTTAGACCAGGAGATCACAGTCTCAGACACAGCCTGATAGAGTCATGATCAGTTAGCTGGTTAGACCAGGAGATCACAGTCTCAGACACAGCCTGATAGAGTCATGATCAGTTAGCTGGTTAGACCAGGGAAAGTCTCAGACACAGCCTGATAGAGTCATGATCAGTTAGCTGGTTAGACCAGGAGATCACAGTCTCAGACACAGCCTGATAGAGTCATGATCAGTTAGCTGGTTAGACCAGGAGATCACAGTCTCAGACACAGCCTGCAGCCAGGAAGGGTCATGATCAGTTAGCTGGTTAGACCAGGAGATCACAGTCTCAGACACAGCCTGATAGAGTCATGATCAGTTAGCTGGTTAGACCAGGAGATCACAGTCTCAGACACAGCCTGCAGCCAGGAAGGGTCATGATCAGTTAGCTGGTTAGACCAGGAGATCACAGTCTCAGACACAGCCTGCAGCCAGGAAGGGTCATGATCAGTTAGCTGGTTAGACCAGGAGATCACAGTCTCAGACACAGCCTGCAGCCAGGAAGGGTCATGATCAGTTAGCTGGTTAGACCAGGAGATCACAGTCTCAGACACAGCCTGCAGCCAGGAAGGGTCATGATCAGTTAGCTGGTTAGACCAGGAGATCACAGTCTCAGACACAGCCTGATAGAGTCATGATCAGTTAGCTGGTTAGACCAGGAGATCACAGTCTCAGACACAGCCTGATAGAGTCATGATCAGTTAGCTGGTTAGACCAGGGAAAGTCTCAGACACAGCCTGATAGAGTCATGATCAGTTAGCTGGTTAGACCAGGAGATCACAGTCTCAGACACAGCCTGATAGAGTCATGATCAGTTAGCTGGTTAGACCAGGAGATCACAGTCTCAGACACAGCCTGCAGCCAGGAAGGGTCATGATCAGTTAGCTGGTTAGACCAGGAGATCACAGTCTCAGACACAGCCTGATAGAGTCATGATCAGTTAGCTGGTTAGACCAGGAGATCACAGTCTCAGACACAGCCTGCAGCCAGGAAGGGTCATGATCAGTTAGCTGGTTAGACCAGGAGATCACAGTCTCAGACACAGCCTGCAGCCAGGAAGGGTCATGATCAGTTAGCTGGTTAGACCAGGAGATCACAGTCTCAGACACAGCCTGATAGAGTCATGATCAGTTAGCTGGTTAGACCAGGAGATCACAGTCTCAGACACAGCCTGCAGCCAGGAAGGGTCATGATCAGTTAGCTGGTTAGACCAGGAGATCACAGTCTCAGACACAGCCTGCAGCCAGGAAGGGTCATGATCAGTTAGCTGGTTAGACCAGGAGATCACAGTCTCAGACACAGCCTGCAGCCAGGAAGGGTCATGATCAGTTAGCTGGTTAGACCAGGAGATCACAGTCTCAGACACAGCCTGCAGCCAGGAAGGGTCATGATCAGTTAGCTGGTTAGACCAGGAGATCACAGTCTCAGACACAGCCTGCAGCCAGGAAGGGTCATGATCAGTTAGCTGGTTAGACCAGGAGATCACAGTCTCAGACACAGCCTGCAGCCAGGAAGGGTCATGATCAGTTAGCTGGTTAGACCAGGAGATCACAGTCTCAGACACAGCCTGATAGAGTCATGATCAGTTAGCTGGTTAGACCAGGAGATCACAGTCTCAGACACAGCCTGCAGCCAGGAAGGGTCATGATCAGTTAGCTGGTTAGACCAGGAGATCACAGTCTCAGACACAGCCTGCAGCCAGGAAGGGTCATGATCAGTTAGCTGGTTAGACCAGGAGATCACAGTCTCAGACACAGCCTGATAGAGTCATGATCAGTTAGCTGGTTAGACCAGGAGATCACAGTCTCAGACACAGCCTGCAGCCAGGAAGGGTCATGATCAGTTAGCTGGTTAGACCAGGAGATCACAGTCTCAGACACAGCCTGCAGCCAGGAAGGGTCATGATCAGTTAGCTGGTTAGACCAGGAGATCACAGTCTCAGACACAGCCTGCAGCCAGGAAGGGTCATGATCAGTTAGCTGGTTAGACCAGGAGATCACAGTCTCAGACACAGCCTGCAGCCAGGAAGGGTCATGATCAGTTAGCTGGTTAGACCAGGAGATCACAGTCTCAGACACAGCCTGCAGCCAGGAAGGGTCATGATCAGTTAGCTGGTTAGACCAGGAGATCACAGTCTCAGACACAGCCTGCAGCCAGGAAGGGTCATGATCAGTTAGCTGGTTAGACCAGGAGATCACAGTCTCAGACACAGCCTGCAGCCAGGAAGGGTCATGATCAGTTAGCTGGTTAGACCAGGAGATCACAGTCTCAGACACAGCCTGCAGCCAGGAAGGGTCATGATCAGTCAGTTGAAAGTGCTCTCTTAGTGCAACATTTGCTTGTAGATCAATCCATTCTATCTGTAGATCCATTCTATCTGTAGATCCATTCTATCTGTAGATCCATTCTATCTGTAGATCCATTCTATCTGTAGAGATCCACCATGTGCCCACGTGAAGATCTGTGTCACCTCCTTTGAAAATCCTCTGACATCTGTGATGAGGATTAGATTCTCAATTAGAAGAAGGCGCTGGTGTCCAAGGCTGAAGCCGTCAGAGCGATTTTCTGACGTTTCCAATCAGCTTATCTATGAAGTCAACATGAGGAGAAACATCTCTCTATCCCTGAATCTGTTCCTGCGCTTTTGGGAGGTGTGCAACGTGTCTCCTTGAAGATCTTCCTTGAACACTTCCAGTTTCCTCTGGAAGGAGTTGGACAGACGTCATCAAATCACAAACTAAATCGTTCTTGCCCTGTAGTTTCACGTTGAGCTCATTAAGGTGTGATGTGACGTCTACCAAAAAAAGCAACAATATCCATTTTCAATATCCAGTGAATGCGAGAGGAGGTGGACCGATCATACTGGGCTTTGAGTTTGTTTATTTTATGCGTGTCCTCACCTCAGACTGCTGTGGGATATGTTTGCTCAAAAGGTTTGTGCTTTGTCTCGTAGTGGCGCTTCACGTTGGCACTTTTTTAAATTAGAGCCACGGTCTCTGGACATATCAGGCAGAGTGGTTGGACACTCGCTCTGGGAAGGATAAAGGCATGTTTTGTCTTTCCACTCCTCTTTGAAAGCTACAGTGGTTGGACCATTCTATAATTTCTTTATAATTTCATGCATTGTAAACATTCACTTTGATTGGCTGAGTTTCGTGAAGTGATTTAAATAACGCACGTGATTGGACAACACACAGTAGCCAGCGCAGTGGGAGTACGCTGAAAAAAAGGTTTTGAGGTCACAACGGGGCAGACGAAAATTCCAAATAGTATCCGTAAAGTTCGTAGAAACATGTCAAACGTTTTTTTTATAATCAATCCTCAGGTTGTTTTTACAATAAATAATCGATAATATTTCAACCGGACCGTAGCTTTTTCTATAGGAGAGAGAGAGAAAATGTCTGCTCCAAGCTGTTGCGAATGCGAAACTCTGCTGGCACCCAGCCATCTACTTATGCGATGTGATCCTTCTCGCTCATTTTTCAGAATAAAAGGCTGAAACTATGTCTAAATACTGTTTACACCATGTGGAAGCCATAGGGAAAGGAATCTGGAATGCAATGGAACAGGGAGCTTTCAAAATAAGAGGCACTTCCTAGTTGGATTTGTCTGTCTGACTGTGAGGACGCAGACTCAACAGAATACTGTCTGACTGTGAGGACGCAGACAACAGAATACTGTCTCTATGACTGAGAAGAAGCAGACAACAGAATACTGTCTCTATGACTGAGAGGAAGCAGACAGAGGTGGATCAGATGGCAGAGTCTGACAGAGTCTGAAATGGCACCCTGGGAGGTAGACACTGTCCACCCACTCCTCTCTATCCAGGTCACAGAAACTGCTGATCGCTTTCTCAGAACAACTCAGCATTACTCAGTCAAGAGACTGAAAACAAAACCGAAATTATGGAGACACCATCAGAGGCTAATCAAATTGTATTGGTCACATACACATATTTATCAGATATTATTGGTCACATACACATATTTATCAGATGTTATTGGTCACATAGACATATTTATCAGATGTTATTGGTCACATACACATTTAGTAGATGTTATTGGTCACATACACATATTTAACAGATGTGATTGGTCACATACACATATTTAGTAGATGTTATTGGTCACATAGACATATTTATCAGATGTTATTGGTCACATACACATTTAGTAGATGTTATTGGTCACATACACATATTTAACAGATGTGATTGGTCACATACACATATTTAGTAGATGTTATTGGTCACATAGACATATTTATCAGATGTTATTGGTCACATACACATTTAGTAGATGTTATTGGTCACATACACATATTTAACAGATGTGATTGGTCACATACACATATTTAGTAGATGTTATTGGTCACATACACATATTTATCAGATGTTATTGCGGGTGTAGTCAAATGTTTGTGTTCCTGGCTCCAACAGTGCAGTAGTATCTAACTAAATGTTTGTGTTCCTGGCTCCAACAGTGCAGTAGTATCTAACTAAATGTTTGTGTTCCTGGCTCCAACAGTGCAGTAATATCTAACTAAATGTTTGTGTTCCTGGCTCCAACAGTGCAGTAGTATCTAACTAAATGTTTGTGTTCCTGGCTCCAACAGTGCAGTAATATCTAACTAAATGTTTGTGTTCCTGGCTCCAACAGTGCAGTAATATCTAACTAAATGTTTGTGTTCCTGGCTCCAACAGTGCAGTAATATCTAACTAAATGTTTGTGTTCCTGGCTCCAACAGTGCAGTAGTATCTAACTAAATGTTTGTGTTCCTGGCTCCAACAGTGCAGTAATATCTAACTAAATGTTTGTGTTCCTGGCTCCAACAGTGCAGTAATATCTAACTAAATGTTTGTGTTCCTGGCTCCAACAGTGCAGTAGTATCTAACTAAATGTTTGTGTTCCTGGCTCCAACAGTGCAGTAATATCTAACTAAATGTTTGTGTTCCTGGCTCCAACAGTGCAGTAATATCTAACTAAATGTTTGTGTTCCTGGCTCCAACAGTGCAGTAATATCTAACTAAATGTTTGTGTTCCTGGCTCCAACAGTGCAGTAATATCTAACTAAATGTTTGTGTTCCTGGCTCCAACAGTGCAGTAATATCTAACTAAATGTTTGTGTTCCTGGCTCCAACAGTGCAGTAATATCTAACTAAATGTTTGTGTTCCTGGCTCCAACAGTGCAGTAATATCTAACTAAATGTTTGTGTTCCTGGCTCCAACAGTGCAGTAGTATCTAACTAAATGTTTGTGTTCCTGGCTCCAACAGTGCAGTAATATCTAACTAAATGTTTGTGTTCCTGGCTCCAACAGTGCAGTAGTATCTAACTAAATGTTTGTGTTCCTGGCTCCAACAGTGCAGTAATATCTAACTAAATGTTTGTGTTCCTGGCTCCAACAGTGCAGTAATATCTAACTAAATGTTTGTGTTCCTGGCTCCAACAGTGCAGTAGTATCTAACAATTCACAACAATACACACACATATAAACTTAAAGAATGGAATTAAGAAATATATAAATATTAGATTGAACAATGTCATAGTGGCATTGACTCAAATATAGTATAATACAATACAGTATATACAGTACCAGTCAAAAGTTTGGACACCTACTCATTCAAGGGTTTTTATTAATTTGTACTATTTGCTACATTGTAGAATAATAGTGAAGACATCATAACTATGAAATAACACATATGGAATCATGTAGTAACCAAAAAAGTGTTAAACTAATCAAAATATATTTGAGATTCTTCAAAGTAGCCTCCCTTTGCTTTGATGACAGCTTTTCACACTCTTGGCATTCTCTCAACCAGCGTCACGAGGAATGCTTTTCCAACCGTCTTGAAGGAGTTCGCACATATGCTGGGCACTTGTTGGCTGCTTTTCAATCACTCTGCAGTCCAACTTATCCCAAACCATCTCAGTTGGGCTGAGGTCGGGTGATTGTGGAGCCCAGGTCATCTGACGCAGCACTCCATCACTCTCCTTGGTCAAATAGCCCTTACACAGCCTGGAGGTGTGTTGGGTGTTTGTCCTGTTGAAAAACAAATTATATTCCCACTATGCGCAAACCAGATGGGATGGCGTATCGCTGCAGAATTCTGTGGTAGCCATGCTGGTTAAGTGTGCCATGAATTCTAAATAAATCACCAACATTGTCAACAGCAAAGCATCTCCACACCACATCACACCTCCTCCTCCATGCTTCACGGTGGGAACCACACATGCGGAGATCATCCGTTCACCTACTCTGCGTCTCACAAAGACACGGCAGTTTGAACCAAAAATCTCACATTTGGACTCATGAGACCAAAGGACAGATTTCCACCGGTCTAATGTTTTGTTGCTCGTGTTTCTTGGGCCAAGCAAGTCTCTTCTTATTATTGGTGTCCTTTGTAAGTGGTTTCTTTGCAGCAATTGGACCATTAAGGATTGATTCACGCAGTCTCTTTTGAAACAGTTGATGTTGATGTGTCTGTTACTCGAACTCTGAAGCATTTATCTGGTCTGCAATTTCTGAGGCTGGTAAATCTAATGAACTTATCCCCTGCAGCAGAGGTAACTCTGGGTCCTCCTTTCCTGTGGCGGTCCTCGTGAGAGCCAGTTTCATCATAGCGCTTGATGGTGCGACTGCACTTTCAAAGTTCTTGAAATTTTCCAGATTGACTCACCTTCATGTCTTAAAGTAATGGACTGTCGTTTCTCTTTGCTCATTTGAGCTGTTCTTGCAATAATATGGACTTGGTCTTTTATCAAATAGAGCTATCTTCTGTATACCAACCATACCTTCAACCATAACTGATTGAAATTCCACAAATTCACTTTTAACAAGGCACACCTGTTAATTGAAATGCATTCCAGGTGACTACCTCATGAAACTTGTTGAGAGGATGCCAAGAGTGTGCAAAGCTGTCATCAAGGCAAAGGCTGGCTACTTTGAAGAATCTCAAATATAAAATATATTTTGATTTGTTTAACACTTTTTTGGGGGTTACTACATAATTCCATGTGTGTTATTTCATAGTTGTGATGTCTTCACTATTATTCTACAATATGGCTGCTATAGAATGATGTAGTGTCATGTTAATGGTGTTCTAACATGGCTCCTATAGAATGTTGTAGTGTCATGTTAATGGGGTTCTAACATGGCTGCTATAGAATGTTGTAGTGTCATGTTAATGCATCATAATGTAGAACCCTCAATGTCCCAATTCTCTGAATATATGGCTCTGGGTCTAACTAACAATGGCCCCTAGTCAGTGGAAAGAATTACTGCAAGGCTTGGCTGTTGTTTATGGCTCGAGATGAGTATTGTGTTTGACGGAAACTGCGGATATGATACTGAAAACTAACAAAAGAGGAAACTAATCACTTTTAAATAGCATAGCTACATACAGAAGTGGTTTAAATAACATAGCTACATACAGAAGTTGTTTAAATAACATAGCTACATAGTGTTTAAATAACAGCTACATACAGAAGTTGTTTAAATAACATAGCTACATAGTGTTTATATAACATAGCTACATACAGAAGTGGTTTAAATAACATAGCTACATACAGAAGTTGTTTAAATAACATAGCTACATAGTGTTTAAATAACAGCTACATACAGAAGTGGTTTAAATAACATAGCTACATAGTGTTTAAATAACAGCTACATACAGAAGTTGTTTAAATAACATAGCTACATAGTGTTTAAATAACAGCTACATACAGAAGTTGTTTAAATAACATAGCTACATAGTGTTTATATAACATAGCTACATACAGAAGTGGTTTGTATTATTTTTACTGTTCAACACCACCATGACCCAAGCGAAGACAAAATAACTTGTCGATATATAGGGGAACACTTTAAATCAAAGTGGACATTTGATATGAGCCTGAAATCCAGAGGTGTTTTGTGCTATCATTCCACTCCCCAAAAAGTTAGCACAAACAGACTGGCACCCAGGGTAACTTCACAGACTAATGTGAATTAAGAAAGATGTATTCTCAGGGGTATTCACAGATTTGAGAGAAGAGAGGCAGGGTGTGGAACCTGTAGATGGGAGATAGAGGAGAGGACACGGTGTGGAACCTGTAGATGGGAGATAGAGAAGACAGGGTGTGGAACCTGTAGATGGGAGATAGAGGTGGAGGAGAGGACAGGGTGTGGAACCTGTAGATGGTAGATAGAGGTGGAGGAGAGGCAGGGTGTGGAACCTGTAGATGGTAGATAGAGGTGGAGGAGAGGCAGGGTGTGGAACCTGTAGATGGTAGATAGAGGATAGGACAGGGTGTGGAACCTGTAGATGGGAGATAGAGGAGAGGACAGGGTGTGGAACCTGTAGATGGTAGATAGAGGTGGAGGAGAGGACACGGTGTGGAACCTGTAGATGGGAGATAGAGGAGAAGACAGGGTGTGGAACCTGTAGATGGGAGATAGAGGAGAGGACAGGGTGTGAAACCTGTAGATGGTAGATAGAGGAGAGGACAGGGTGTGGAACCTGTAGATGGGAGATAGAGGAGAGGACAGGGTGTGGAACCTGTAGATGGTAGATAGAGAAGACAGGGTGTGGAACCTGTAGATGGGAGATAGAGAAGACAGGGTGTGGAACCTGTAGATGGGAGATAGAGGAGAAGACAGGGTGTGGAACCTGTAGATGGTAGATAGAGAAGACAGGGTGTGGAACCTGTAGATGGGAGATAGAGGAGAAGACAGGGTGTGGAACCTGTAGATGGTAGATAGAGAAGACAGGGTGTGGAACCTGTAGATGGTAGATAGAGGTGGAGGAGAGGCAGGGTGTGGAACCTGTAGATGCGAGATAGAGGAGAGGACAGGGTGTGGAACCTGTAGATGGGAGATAGAGGTGGAGGAGAGGACACGGTGTGGAACCTGTAGATGGGAGATAGAGGACAGGGTGTGGAACCTGTAGATGGGAGATAGAGGAGAGGACAGGGTGTGGAACCTGTAGATGGGAGATAGAGGACAGGGTGTGGAACCTGTAGATGGGAGATAGAGGACAGGGTGTGGAACCTATAGATGGGAGATAGAGAAGACAGGGTGTGGAACCTGTAGATGGTAGATAAGAGGTGGAGGAGAGGACAGGGTGTGGAACCTGTAGATGGTAGATAGAGGAGAGGACAGGGTGTGGAACCTGTAGATGGGAGATAGAGGACAGGGTGTGGAACCTGTAGATGGGAGATAGAGGAGAAGACAGGGTGTGGAACCTGTAGATGGGAGATAGAGGAGAGGACAGGGTGTGGAACCTGTAGATGGGAGATAGAGGACAGGGTGTGGAACCTGTATATGGGAGATAGAGGAGAAGACAGGGTGTGGAACCTGTAGATGGGAGATAGAGGACAGGGTGTGGAACCTGTAGATGGGAGATAGAGGAGAAGACAGGGTGTGGAACCTGTAGATGGGAGATAGAGGACAGGGTGTGGAACCTATAGATGGGAGATAGAGAAGACAGGGTGTGGAACCTGTAGATGGTAGATAAGAGGTGGAGGAGAGGACAGGGTGTGGAACCTGTAGATGGTAGATAGAGAAGACAGGGTGTGGAACCTGTAGATGGTAGATAGAGGTCGAGGAGAGGCCAGGTGTGGGCTGGGGGTAAGAATTGGGTCAATAGAGAAAAGTCACTTTGAAAGGAGGCTGTGGGCTGGGGTTAGACGGTGCTAGGCGAGAGTAGATAGAGGCAGGCTGTGTGCTGGGGCATGCAGCTCAGGATGACTCAGGCGTGGGTGTAGAGACTAGCCTGGACGGTGGTTCAGCTCGAGGCTACAGGGTTCCTTATCTGTCCAATCAAAACCACAGCTCGCGATTTCCCCAGTGTTCAACATAGTGAAACCGCATTTCCCAGGCAGCTGTACCTCACTGCATTGTTCATCTGTTTTATAGATGGTTTCGCTTGGCATACAATTATTATTATTATCTATTATCAAATCGACCGCAAGGGACACACTATATCCCCTGATGTGTTCTCGCTGTGTGTGTGTGTGTGTGTGTGTGTGTGTGTGTGTGTGTGTGTAAATGAAAGCACAAGCTGTTGGTGTCCAATCACAACGTTCAACATCCAAGTAATTTTATTTTTCATCTCGATGCACTATTACAGTTGACAAACCTTTACAATGAAAACCTTTTCTTTAACAAAACAATATATACAAGAAAGGTATTTTTCTTAGAAAAGAAATACTAAAACCTTAAAACCGAAAGCATAAAACGATGCAGATGCTCTAGGGAGACTTGTGATTGTAACCAGACCTGGTACATCCCATAATATGTAGCTAAAATATGAGTGAAGCAAAGAAACTAAACTTTGTGAGCCCTGATCAAGAATTAACCTACGAACATTACATCCAAATAAAAGAATAAAACCAGAATCTTTTCAACTACTTTTTAGTCATAAGTGGTTATTGCCACACAAAAAAAAGGCTAATTGGAAGGAACGAGTGGACCCCAAACCCAAAAGAACTAGTCAAAATCCAATTCAATTACTTCTGAATTCCTTCTCATTCTTCTTGGTCTCCAATAGGAAACAACTCTCCATTCAGACTCTCCATCTCCTTCTGTCCTCTCCCTTCACCTCTTCTTCACCTCTTCTTCACCTCTTCTTCACCTCTTCTTCACCTCTTCTTCACCTCTTCTTCACTTCGGTCTAAGATGAAGATGTTTTCCTTGGTCTTTAGATGAGGAAGATGATGTCGTCGGCCAACATGATCTGGTTGTCGTCCTGCATGCGAGCGAGGGCGGCCCGGACCTCTGTCAGGGTGAAGGGGGCATCTCTGTCCTTGTTGACACTCTCCATCAGAGAGTTGATACTGACGGACTGAGCATGTGCAGAACGGAACACGTCCAAGAGGGAGGACTTAAACTCCTTCAGCCTGGAGAACAGAGAGAGAGAGAGAGAAATTAATTTATGAAAAATACCATCTATGTGAGGTACATAAAATAGGAGATTCTGTGTTTTTGTATTCTCACTGTCAACTTTTAGCGAAACGTAAGACGTGTAAATATTTATATGTTTATACATAATAATAAAATTGAGCTTTTCATTACAAAAAATAAAATTGCGTAACAAGCCAAACAAACACACAAAGTAGAGATTGGAATGTCTCTGTTTGATTTCTGATGGTTTCAGAAGCACTAATTCTTCCCGACAGATTAAACCATAAATCTGGAGTTGCATTATTAGAATCCAAACAGCCAGCGAGATATAAGACATAAAAAAAAATGGACTTCGCAACCCAATTCTGCGTCAATACCACGAGATGTAAGTGATCTTTCCCCCTCATGAGACTGAAAAGATTTGGCATGGGACCCCAGATCCTCAAAACGTTGTACAGCTGCACCATCGAGAGCATCCTGGTGGCATCACCGCCTGGTATGGCAATTGCTCGGCATCTGACCGTAAGGCGCGACAGAGGGTAGTGTGTATGGCCCAGTACATCACTGGGAACAAGCTTCCTGCCATCCAGGACCTATATAATAGACGGTGTCAGAGGAAAGCCCATAAAATTGTCACGGCGGCACGGGAGCGCCAAGTCTAAGACCAAGACCAAGAGGCTCCTCAACAGCTTCTACCCCCAACCCATAAGACTGCTGAACAATTAATAAAATGGCCACCGGGCTATTTACATTGACCCCGCCCTCCATTTGTTTTGTACACTTATCTATGCATCATCACTTTTCCCCTACCTACAAATTACCTCAACTAACCTGTACCCCCGCACACTGACTCTGTACCTGTACCCCCTGTATATAGCCTCCACATTGACTCTGTACCGTAACACCCTGTATATAGCCTCCACATTGACTCTGTACCGGTACCCCCTGTATATAGCCTCCACATTGACTCTGTACCGTAACACCCTGTATATAGCCTCCACATTGACTCTGTACCGTAACACCCTGTATATAGCCTCCACATTGAATCTGTACCGTAACACCCTGTATATAGCCTCCACATTGACTCTGTACCGTAACACCCTGTATATAGCCTCCAAATTGACTCTGTACCGGTACCCCCTGTATATAGCCTCCACATTGACTCTGTACTGGTACCCCCTGTATATAGCCTCCACATTGACTCTGTACTGGTACCCCCTGCATATAGCCTCCACATTGACTCTGTACCGGTACCCCCTGTATATAGCCTCCACATTGACTCTGTACCAGTACCCCCTGTATATAGCCTCCACATTGACTCTGTACCGGTACCCCCTGTATATAGCCTCCACATTGACTCTGTACCGGTACCCCCTGTATATAGCCTCGACATTGACTCTGTACCAGTACCCCCTGTATATAGCCTCCACATTGACTCTGTACCTGTACCCCCTGTATATAGCCTCCACATTGACTCTGTACCTGTACCCCCTGTATATAGCCTCCACATTGACTCTGTACCAGTACCCCCTGTATATAGCCTCCACATTGACTCTGTACCTGTACCCCCTGTATATAGCCTCCACATTGACTCTGTACCGGTACCCCCCTGTATATAGCCTCCACATTGACTCTGTACCGGTACCCCCTGTATATAGCCTCCACATTGACTCTGTACCAGTACCCCCTGTATATAGCCTCCACATTGACTCTGTACCTGTACCCCCTGTATATAGCCTCCACATTGACTCTGTACCTGTACCCCCTGTATATAGTCTCCACAACTAATTTGTGCACAAAATTTAGGAGAAATAAGCTTTTTGTCAATTTCTGGGATCTTTTATTCCAACTCATGAAACACGAGACCAACACTTAACATGTTGCTTTCAAATTTTTGTTGATAATACTTCCATTCATATTAGACTATAGTTCCATTTCAGCTGCCGATCTGAGCACACTGATACCAAGTCCGCCATTTTGCTGTCACATATACAGCACTCGACTGCCACACCCACCTGTCTGCAGACACCTCAGTCTGCCCGTCAGTCTGCCCGTCCTGGCTTGGTGGGACAGGGGCATCCATAGGCTCCTCCTCTGCCGGTTTGGGCGTGCCAGCCTGGACTGTGGGAGGAGTAAACAGAGTTCATTGTCAGACCAGGGCCATGCATATAGAGAGTTGGGTCAACTTTTAAATATGGTTCTAATAGTAGACAGTTTATTTTTTTATTCAACCTTTATTTAACTAGGCAAGTCTTTAAAAAACAAATTCGTCTTTAAAATGACGGTCTATCCCGGCCAAACGCCGGACGCTGGGCAAATTGTGCGCCGACTTATGGGGCTCCCAATCATGGCCGGTTGTGAAACAGCTCTGGAATCGAACCAGGGTCTGTAGTGATCCCTCAAGCACTGAGATGCAGTGCCTTAGACCCCTGCGCCACTCAGGAGCCCTGTTACATAGCGTTGTTAAAATATTCCCCATGTAGTGATAATGGGGTTCTAACATGGCTGCTGTAGAATGTTGTAGTGTCGTGTTAATGGGGTTCTAACATGGCTGCTATAGAATGTTGTAGTGTCGTGTTAATGGGGTTCTAACATGGCTGCTATAGAATGTTGTAGTGTCATGTTAATGGGGTTCTAACATGGCTGTTATAGAATGTTGTAGTGTCGTGTTAATGGGGTTCTAACATGGCTGTTATAGATTGTTGTAGTGTCGTGTTAATGGGGTTCTAACATGGCTGCTATAGAATGTTGTAGTGTCATGTTAATGGGGTTCTAACATGGCTGCTATAGAATGTTGTAGTGTCATGTTAATGGGGTTCTAACATGGCTGCTATAGAATGTTGTAGTGTCATGTTAATGGGGTTCTAACATGGCTGCCATAGAATGTTGTAGTGTCATGTTAATGGGGTTCTAACATGGCTGCTATAGAACGTTGTAGTGTCATGTTAATGGGGTTCTAACATGGCTGCTATAGAATGTTGTAGTGTCGTGTTAATGGGGTTCTAACATGGCTGCTATAGAATGTTGTAGTGTCATGTTAATGGGGTTCTAACATGGCTGTTATAGAATGTTGTAGTGTCATGTTAATGGGGTTCTAACATGGCTGCTATAGAATGTTGTAGTGTCATGTTAATGGGGTTCTAACATGGCTGCTATAGAATGTTGTAGTGTCATGTTAATGGGGTTCTAACATGGCTGTTATAGAATGTTGTAGTGTCGTGTTAATGGGGTTCTAACATGGCTGCTATAGATTGTTGTAGTGTCGTGTTAATGGGGTTCTAACATGGCTGCTATAGAATGTTGTAGTGTCGTGTTAATGGGGTTCTAACATGGCTGCTATAGAATGTTGTAGTGTCGTGTTAATGGGGTTCTAACATGGCTGTTATAGAATGTTGTAGCGTCATGTTAATGGGGTTCTAACATGGCTGCTATAGAATGTTGTAGCGTCATGTTAATGGGGTTCTAACATGGCTGTTATAGAATGTTGTAGCGTCATGTTAATGGGCCTAGTGGTTAGAGTGTAGAGGCGGCAGGTAGCCTAGTGGTTAGAGTGTAGAGGCGGCAGGTAGCCTAGTGGTTAGAGTGTAGAGGCGGCAGGTAGCCTAGTGGTTAGAGTGTAGAGGCGGCAGGTAGCCTAGTGGTTAGAGTGTAGAGGCGGCAGGTAGCCTAGTGGTTAGAGTGTAGAGGCGGCAGGTAGCCTAGTGGTTAGAGTGTAGAGGCGGCAGGTAGCCTAGTGGTTAGAGTGTAGAGGCGGCAGGTAGCCTAGTGGTTAGAGTGTAGAGGCGGCAGGTAGCCTAGTGGTTAGAGTGTTGGGCCAGTAACCGAAAGGTTGCTGGATCGAATCCCCGAGCTGAACAAGGCCGTTAACCCACTGTTCCCCAGTAGGCCGTCATTGTAAATGAGAATTTGTTCTTAACTTCTTCGATATAAGGGGCGCTCTTTTAATTTTTGGATGAAAAACGTTCCCGTTTTAAACAAGATATTTTGTCACGACAAGATGCTCGACTATGCATATAATCAGCTTTGGAAAGAAAACACTCTTGACGTTTCCAAAACTGCAAAGATATTGTCTGTGAGTACCACAGAACTGATGTTACAGGCGAAACCCAGATAAAAAAATTAATCAGGAAGTGCCAATTTTTTTTTTTAAACCGCCTCATTTCAATGACTCCTTATATGGCTATGGAGGAGCTAGGAGTCAGCTTACGTTTTCCCCCAAGGTGTCTGCAGCATTGTGACGTATTTGTAGGCATATCATTGGAAGATTGACCATAAGAGACTACATCTACCAGGTTGGTGTCCTCCGTCGCAATTATTGCGTCATCTCCAGCTGCAGTATTTTTCCGTTTGCCTTTGATGAGAAACCGACTGCCAGGAATGATTTTATCGAATAGATGTGAAAAACACATTGAGGATTGATTCTAAACAATGTTTGCCATGTTTCTGTTGATATTATGGAGCTAATTTGGAAAAAAGTTTGGCCTTCTCAGACCCCCAAAATCACACCTCTTCTAGTGTCCTCAGACCCCCATAATCACACCCCCACTAGTGTCCTTCTCAGACCCCCATAATCACACCAAATGTTGGACTGCATTTTCGGGTTTTTTTCTTAGCCAAACGTGATGAACAATACGGAGCTATTTCTCTCACACAAATAATATTTTTGGAAAAAATGAACATTTGCTATCTAACTGAGAGTCTCCTCATTGAAAACATCCGAAGTTCTTCAAAGGTAAATGATTTTAATTGAATGCTTTTCTTGTTTTTGTGAAAATGTTGCCTGCTGATGCTAATGCTAAATGCTAGGATTAATGCTATGCTAGCTATCAATACTCTTACACAAATGCTTGTGTAGCTTTGGTTGAAAAGCATATTTTGAAAATCTGAGATGACAGTGTTGTTAACAAAAGGCTAAGCTTGTGTTTCTATTTATTTCATTTCATTTGCGATTTTCATGAACAGGAAACGTTGCGTTATGGTAATGAGCTTGAGGCTATGATTACGCTCCCGGATACGGGATTGCTCGTCGCTAGGAGGTTAACTGACTTGCCGAGTTAAATAAAAATATCTATGATGTGAGATTAGGGTGGTAAATGTGTATCTCTTACTCTCAGGGATGTCCTTCTCTCCAGCAAAGTCATACGGGTCGTAGGCCTCGCTGCTCTGGGAACCACGGCGACTCCTACAAACAGAGAACACCGGTTAGACAACGAGAAAACAAATCTACTCTCCTGTGTTTCAACCTTCATTCATAATGCAGCTTCGCCGCAAAGATCAAATATCCGTCAGAAGAGAGAATTAGTCCATGAGCTACTTAATGGCCTCTGTAACAGTGGTCTCCCCTGGGGGGGGCGGGGGGGGGGGGGGCAGATGTTTCAGCATGTTGTTGTAGCTCTCCTGATTCATCTCATGATTAGTTGACCGGTTCAATCAGATGCTAGATGTAGAATAGATATAATGGGAATACATGGGAGAGCTGGGGGTCCCGGAAGAGAAGGTTTGTATCAGTGGGGGGTGTGATTATGGGGGTCTGAGGAGGACACTAGAGGTGTGATTATGGGGTCTGAGGAGGACACTAGAGGTGTGATTATGGGGTCTGAGGAGGACACTAGAGGTGTGATTATGGGGGTCTGAGGAGGACACTAGAGGTGTGATTATGGGGGTCTGAGGAGGACAATAGTGGGGGTGTGATTATGGGGGTCTGAGGAGGACACTAGAGGTGTGATTATGGGGGTCTGAGGAGGACACTAGAGGAGGTGTGATTATGAGGGTCTGAGGAGGAAAATAGTGGGGGGGTGATTATGGGGGTCTGAGGAGGACACTAGGGGTGTGATTATGGGGGTCTGAGGAGGACACTAGAGGTGTGATTATGGGGGTCTGAGGAGGACAATAGTGGGGGTGTGATTATGGGGGTCTGAGGAGGACACTAGAGGTGTGATTATGGGGTCTGAGGAGGACACTAGAGGAGGTGTGATTATGAGGGTCTGAGGAGGAAAATAGTGGGGGGGTGATTATGGGGGTCTGAGGAGGACACTAGGGGTGTGATTATGGGGGTCTGAGGAGGACACTAGAGGTGTGATTATGGGGGTCTGAGAAGGACACTAGAGGTGTGATTATGGGGGTCTGAGGAGGACACTAGAGGTGTGATTATGGGGGTCTGAGGAGGACACTAGTGGGGGTGTGATTATGGGGGTCTAAGGAGGACACTAGAGGTGTGATTATGGGGGTCTGAGAAGGACACTAGAGGTGTGATTATGGGGGTCTGAGCAGGACACTAGGTGTGATTATGGGGGTCTGAGGAGGACACTAGGGGTGTGATTATGGGGGTCTGAGGAGGACACTAGAGGAGGTGTGATTATGAGGGTCTGAGGAGGAAAATAGTGGGGGGGTGATTATGGGGGTCTGAGGAGGACACTAGGGGTGTGATTATGGGGGTCTGAGGAGGACACTAGAGGTGTGATTATGGGGGTCTGAGGAGGACAATAGTGGGGGTGTGATTATGGGGGTCTGAGGAGGACACTAGAGGTGTGATTATGGGGGTCTGAGGAGGACACTAGAGGAGGTGTGATTATGAGGGTCTGAGGAGGAAAATAGTGGGGGGGTGATTATGGGGGTCTGAGGAGGACACTAGGGGTGTGATTATGGGGGTCTGAGGAGGACACTAGAGGTGTGATTATGGGGGTCTGAGAAGGACACTAGAGGTGTGATTATGGGGGTCTGAGGAGGACACTAGAGGTGTGATTATGGGGGTCTGAGGAGGACACTAGAGGTGTGATTATGGGGGTCTGAGGAGGACACTAGTGGGGGTGTGATTATGGGGGTCTAAGGAGGACACTAGAGGAGGTGTGATTATGGGGGTCTGAGAAGGACACTAGAGGTGTGATTATGGGGGTCTGAGCAGGACACTAGGTGTGATTATGGGGGTCTGAGGAGGACACTAGGGGTGTGATTATGGGGGTCTTAGAAGGACACTAGAGGAGGTGTGATTATGGGGGTCTGAGGAGGACACGTGTGGGTGGTGTCTTAAGCCGTACCTCTTCTTCTCTGAGCGAGGGGTACGCTGTGTCGTCTCTTCCTCCTCTGAGTCAGACTCCTGCTCCTTCCTCCCCCTCTTCTTCTCCTTCTCCAGAACCTATGGAACAACGGGACGGAACCTTTTAAAACCTTGGGACAGAACCTACAGAACCATGGATTTGGAACCTTTTAGAACAACGGGACGGAACCTATAGAACCATGTATTTGGAACCTTTTAGAACAATGGGACGGAACCTACAGAACCATGGATTTGGAACCTTTTAGAACAACGGGACGGAACAGAGACTGGTTGAACTTAAACGAACAGAAAGACACCAGACAGACTTCACCAGAGTTTATTCAAATGAAGATGCATGTTCCCTGAAAAGCTGTGACAAATGCAACAATCTGTCAACTCTGCATGTTGAATCCACTGACCTTTTTGAAGTACGCGAACTGGACCAGCTCCACAGCGACCTCCGAGTCCTCCAGCTCCACAGCCTTACTCATGCGGGCTTTAGCGTGGGCCGAAGACAGACGGATCAGGGTCTCCAGAGTACGAGCAGTTACTGGGGACGTCTGGAGGGAGAGGGTTAGACAGAGAGAGAGGAGGGGTCAGACAGGGAGAGAGGAGGGGTCAGACAGGGAGAGAGGAGAGGTCAGACAGGGAGAGAGGAGGGGTCAGACAGGGAGAGAGGAGGGCAGGGGGGTCAGACAGGGAGGGCAGGGGGGGTCAGACAGGGAGAGAGGAGGGGTCAGACAGGGAGAGAGGAGGGGTCAGACAGGGAGAGAGGAGGAGTCAGACAGGGAGAGAGGAGGGGTCAGACAGGGAGAGAGGAGGGGTCAGACAGGGAGAGAGGAGGGGTCAGACAGGGAGAGAGGAGGGGTTAGACAGGGAGAGAGGAGGGGTCAGACAGGGAGAGGGGTCAGACAGGGAGAGGGGTCAGACAGGGAGAGGGGTCAGACAGGGAGAGGGGTCAGACAGGGAGAGGGGGTCAGACAGGGAGAGGGGTCAGACAGGGAGAGGGTCAGACAGGGAGAGGGGTCAGACAGGGAGAGGGGTCAGACAGGGAGAGGGGTCAGACAGGGAGAGGGGTCAGACAGGGAGAGGGGTCAGACAGGGAGAGGGGTCAGACAGGGAGAGGGGTCAGACAGGGAGAGGGGAGGGGTCAGACAGGGAGAGGGGAGGGGTCAGACAGGGAGAGGGGAGGGGTCAGACAGGGAGAGGGGAGGGGTCAGACGGAGAGGGGAGGGGTCAGACAGGGAGAGGGGTCAGACAGGGAGAGGGGTCAGACAGGGAGAGAGGAGGGTCAGACAGGGAGAGAGGGGTCAGACAGGGAGAGAGGGGTCAGACAGGGAGAGAGGGGTCAGACAGGGAGAGAGGAGGGGTCAGACAGGGAGAGAGGAGGGGTCAGACAGGGAGAGAGGAGGGGTCAGACAGGGAGAGAGGAGGGGTCAGACAGGGAGAGAGGAGGGGTCAGACAGGGAGAGAGGAGGGGTCAGACAGGGAGAGAGGAGGGGTCAGACAGGGAGAGGGGAGGGGTTAGACAGGGAGAGAGGAGGAGTCAGACAGGGAGAGAGGAGGGGTCAGACAGGGAGAGAGGAGGGCAGGGGTCAAGGTGTGTGTAGGGGTCAAGGTGTGTGTAGGGATGTACGACTAAGAACATGTATTTACACAGACAGAGTCAGTCCGATCTTTTGACAATAATGGGCCTTTTGACCAATCAGATCAGATTTTGGGGCGAATAATTGGGCCTTTTGACCAATCAGATCAGATTCTGGGCGAATAATTGGGCCTTTTGACCAATCAGATCAGATTCTGAGCGAATAATTGGGCCTTTTGACCAATCAGATCAGATTCTGGGCGAATAATTGGGCTGGCTGTGTAAACACAGCCTAGTGGTGTCTAAAAGGCTCACTCTGGAAATATCAGCTCCCAGCTGTTCCTGGCTTCTCAGCCTGGAGTACTCTTCCGCAATGTGATTGGCTGCTTCCTGGGTCAACGTAGGGGTCAACACCTTGGCGATGTGGATGTACTTCCTCATGAACTCCTTACTCACGATCTTCTCTCTAAACAACAGTAGCATCTGTTAGCATGGAAACGGGTACAGAGAAGCCAGCAAAGAAGTCCAACGTGCTGTGATGAGACGGAGAGTCTCCATACCTGCGTCTCTTGGTGCTGTGTAGCAGGCTGTTGTGTTTCCTGTGTGTGTGTGTGTGTGTGTGTGTGTGTGTGTGTGTGTGTGTGTGTGTGTGTGTGTGTGTGTGTATATATATCTCCTTACCTGCGTCTCTTGGTGCCGTGTAGCAGGTTGTTGTGTTTCTCGTAGACCTGCAGTTCCTCCTGCTCTTCCTGAACCAAGTCAGGATCCTCAGTGGCCAGGATGTCAACTGACCCACCAAAGGCCATCGCTGCCACACACACACACACAGCGTAAGTACCGTAGGCTACAGTGACACATTTTTGGTTGTTTTGGTTCTGTACTCCAGCACTTTGGATTGGAAACGACGCCCGAGGTTAAAGTGCTGACAAGCTTTCATTTCAGAGTATTTTCAACCACATCGGCCGAGCCGTTGAGAAAGTACAGCCAAAATTGATTACAGATAGTTACTGAATGAATTGTGAATAATGATGAGTGAGAAAGTTAAACGCACAAATATCATACCCCCAAGACATGCTAACCTCTCACCATTACAATAACAGGGGAGGTTAGCATACCCCCAAGACATGCTAATCTCTCACCATTACAATAACAGGGGAGGTTAGCATACCACCAAGACATGCTAATCTCTCACCATTACAATAACAGGAGAGGTTAGCATACCCCCAAGACATGCTAATCTCTCACCATTACAATAACAGGGGAGGTTAGCATACCACCAAGACATGCTAATCTCTCACCATTACAATAACAGGGGAGGTTAGCATACCACCAAGACATGCTAACCTCTCACCATTACAATAACAGGGGAGGTTAGCATACCCCCAAGACATGCTAATCTCTCACCATTACAATAACAGGGGAGGTTAGCATACCACCAAGACATGCTAACCTCTCACCATTACAATAACAGGGGAGGTTAGCATACCACCAAGACATGCTAATCTCTCACCATTACAATAACAGGGGAGGTTAGCATACCACCAAGACATGCTAACCTCTCACCATTACAATAACAGGGGAGGTTAGCATACCCCAAGACATGCTAATCTCTCACCATTACAATAACAGGGGAGGTTAGCATACCACCAAGACATGCTAACCTCTCACCATTACAATAACAGGGGAGGTTAGCATACCACCAAGACATGCTAACCTCTCATCATTACAATAACAGGGGAGGTTAGCATTTTATATCATACCCCAAGACATGCTAACCTCTCACCATTACAATAACAGGGGAGGTTAGCATTTCATATCATACCCCCCAAGACATGCTAACCTCTCACCATTACAATAACCTCCCCCTCACCTGGGCCCCTATCCCCCCCACCTGGGCCCCTATCCCCCCACCTGGGCCCCTATA
>NC_034185.2:6634181-6669018 GCF_002021735.2 Oncorhynchus kisutch | reverse complement strand
AGAGAGAGAGAGAGACAGACAGACAAGAGACACAGAGAGAGAGAGAGAGCGAGAGAGACGCAGAGAGCGAGAGAGACACAGAGAGAGAGAGAGACACAGAGAGACCACAGATAGAGAAAGAGAGAAAGAGCAGAGACGCAGAGAGAGAGAGAACGCCAGAGAGAGAGGAGAGGAGAGAGAGAGCGAGAGAGAGAGAGAAGACAGACCGAAGAGAGACACAGGAGAGCAGAGAGACGAGCGAGAGAGCGCCAAGAGAGCTGAGCGAGAGACCACAGAGAGAAAGAGAGAGACACAGAGAAGAGAGAGAGAGAGCAGAGCGCACGGAGAGAAGGAAGGAGAGAGAGAGAGAAGGAGAGAGAGAGAGACGCAGAGAGAGAGAGAGAAGAGAGAAAGACGGCAGAGAGAGAGAAGAGAGAGAAGACGAGAGAAAGAGGAGAGGGATGAAGAGATCGCAAGACAGAGAAGAGAAGAGGAGAGAGAGATAAGAGAGAGAGAGAGAGAGAGAGAGAGAGAGAGAGAAAGAGAGAGAGAGAGAGAGAGAGACGCAGAGAGAGAGAGAGAGAGAGAGAGAGACAGACAGAGAGAGAGAGACACAGAGAGAGAGAGAGCCTCCCCAAACCCGGATGACGCTGGGCCAATTGCGCGCCGCCCTATGGGACTCCCGATCACGTCCGGTTGTGATACCGTTTGTTTGTAGGCTTATAGAGCCAAAGTGTATCTATGATCGTATGCGATCCATTTATTGTTTTCTGTAAGGTATTTTAATACATATGAGAATGAACCAATGATATCAGGCCACGCCCTGCCATGACTACAGACACCTGTGTGTGTCTATTGACACGATATGAGTCTCGCCGTAGAGTTTGTCATTATAACCCCGATGAAGACAACTCGTCTGTCCAAACATTGGGACGGAAAATATTTTTTTGCGTCGGAGCTCCTCGAGTGTGTGGCTCTCCTTTATACTGTTTTTTTTTTAAACAGCCCGGGATCGAACCAGGGTCTGTAGTGACACCTCTAGCACTGACACACAGTGCCTTAGACACATAGTGCCACTCGGGAGCCCCATGTATAACGGATAGCGCGATTGCATTGTACACAGGTGTGTATAACTATGAGATACTCAAGTGTGTAAATACAGTGTAGTTACTGTTGTCGATATGTATTAAAGTGGCACTCCACAATGACAATAGTTGACAGTACAAAGAAATTAAAGACCACATTGTGGATCACTCAACTACAGACCAACACGATACGCATTCATGGCATAAATGGTACACCACGTTAATGTGTGTGTGTGTGTGTACCTGGTAGCCCGCACGTCGTTGCGTCGTCTCAGGTCGTTGATGTTCACGATGAGGCGGTTCTTGTTCTCGCTGATCATGTCCCGTACCTTGCTCTGGTAGACCCCCTGGTCTTGCTGCATCGGAACCGCACACACACACACACGCACACAGAGGGTCGGAACCGCACACAGAGGATAGGAACCACACACACACAGAGGAGGACGCCATTAGATACCATCCAGGCCTAGTGATTGGCTGGCTACTCAACTCCCTGCACTTTCACCCATACTGGCTCTTAGTATCATCTAACAACTTATAGCTACTTGGTTAACTAGACACAGTATTTAGTAACATTTAACAAACAACGCATTTGGTTGTTTAAAAAAAAATGTGCAAGTAAAATGGGATTAACGTTAGATAGCAACTCTTTGGACAGTTTTCCTGCAAAACTTTGATTTTAATAGATCTCGTCAGCTTGTAGTAATTAAACACCACAAATGACGTAGATATGGTTATTTGAGACATTGTTATGGGGGGGGGAAAATAATATGAGTTTTGGAATAAACGTCGAAAATAAGGTCTGAGGTTAACACAGGTTTAGGCGATCATATATAGGTTTTGTTTTATGAGATAATACCAGTCAGTTAACATGACCTTCATGAATTATTAACACTTAACTGTTAGGTGTGTTACACCTTTTGATTATTACATAAACGCTTCAAAATGCATAAAAAAAGCGACGTTAGTTGATTTAGATTATCTCATAGAACAAAAAACGTATATGCTCTCCTAAACCGGTGTTTCCCACATCACTTATTTTCGGAGTTTATCGAAAAAACCTCTACAAGTTAATAGCTACAAAAAGACGCCATTACTGTTGCTCTCTATTGTCACTCATCGCCGCATGCTTTCCATTTGTCCATAGGGCATACAAAATAAGCATTATATTTTTCAAGAAATTATGCTACTTACATCGTCATCTAAGAAGTCCAGATATTCTCTCTGTGCTTCTCTCATCTCCCGATCGTCCACAGAATCAGCCGCCATTTCGTAATTCTATATTTTCCAAATATAACAAACTTTTACAGACTCCGACGTGACCGTTCCTACATAGGTCTTTACAGAAATGCAAGATTTTCGCGCCACTAAGTACGCGGTGAACTCAGTTCTGAATCTTGATTGGTCCATGTGACCATCTCTACTTTGCATATTTGGCGCGGAATCTGTATCAGTCCAATCAGATACATTCTTTCCTGAATTTGGACCCGCCCCGTCAGCAACTCGCGGGAAATGTTCAGACATGAGGTAGCCTCTGAGTGCCAGGCTCATATGTCATACCATGCTCGCCTTTCTCTCTCTCTCTGTTTATTTATTTGTATTTACTTTTTAACTAGGCAAATCAGTTAAGAACACATTCTTATTTACAATGACGGCCTACGACGTGTCGGACGACGTTGCACTGACAATTCTTTCTCTTTTTTATTTTTAAATATTTTTATTTCACCTTTATTTAACCAGGTCTCTTGTCGTTCCACTAGTTCTCACAAGAACAAATGAGAAACAAAATAGTTCAACACATTGAAAAGGTTACTTGTCATAATCGCCAAATCCTTGTCACGCATTTTAATGCCAAGCATCACAAATGAATGACCAGGAGATGGCAAGATACCAAAGAGATATGGGAACAGGCTATGAAAGATGGGGCTTATAAAAAAATATAACATGCGCAGTAGGTAGCTGGCTTTGAGGACGCTCTTCCTCAGTTAGTGCACTAGATGGCGCTATTTAGCTACAATAAATTGTGACCCATTGCATTATTTACAAGTTATGTATTTATTGTATATTCATTCATAGATATCGTCTGTTTTTAAATGTATAGTGAGGCCCTGCAATCTTCACATGTAAAAATGCCCAAATTACCTTTAGATAAATGTTTTATTAAATGTTATTAGAAATCATTAATCAACATTTCATGTAAAGCTACTTATTTGTATTTGTTTTTTATATTTTTCTTAACCTTTAAGTCAGTTAAGAACACATTCCTATGATTGAATTAATATAAGCCATGAAATATAAGACATGTTTCTCCTGTGCATGGAGAAAAAAAAGGTTGTTTAGTTATTCACTGGCGTCATACACACCAACAATCTGAAGGGACACAAAGTATGTGAAGATGGCTGAGGGTTTGTCTAGAGGGGGGCTAGACTAGGAGAATTAAGCATTTTTTCAAACACCTGAAACAGCTTTTTCTTGCAATCTAGAGCCCATAATCATTAGTTCCATGTAAAACACATTTATATTTCTCTTCATATCTCAGCAGGCCTCTTTTAAGCTTTCTTTATCCTCCTGACTAAATATGCTTCTCTGCATCTCTGCAAAAAAAATCTGGGTAAAAGATTTAAAGGAATTTGAGTCCTATTCAATACATTTAGTTATTGCTTGCTTTTCTAAAGTCTTGTCAACCCTTTCCAGCAGATATGCCTGCTAAGATAGTCAGACAGTCTAGCTACTCTAATTTGATTGATAGCCTGCAATGGCTTCTGGGTAGTAGTGACTAGTACTATTACACATGAAACAGGACAAATTCGAGGGGGGGGGGGACACGTGCCCGTTTGTTCCCTATGGGCATGATGCATCTTATTGTGACTATAATATGTGACTAAAAACAGCCTAGGTTATATTTTATGGCGATGTGTACCCCCACCCCCCCCCTCCCCTCCATGTACTAAGCCATTAGGTGTGTGTCGTCATTAGCGCCTCATACAGCGTCACTGCCCGCTAAAATGTAGGTCAGTGCTTGAATTTAGTCCGTTCTCTGTTTAGCATACATTTATTTAGGCATGTCGGCCAAATCACTCCTTTTGCAGTGGATTGCTGTGCCCAGGCTTTCGAAGACCTACAGTATGATCGTTCAGTGACAACACATGTAAATACCATTTGATTGTTGTCTGCTTACAATGTTCTGTGTTTTGGATTGCTTTGATTCAAAATATATATATATATTCAGCGCCTTTTGGTGGGAAAAAAAGAGATGTACAAATTAAATGAATGATTATTATTATTATTGTCATTATTATTCTTGTTAGTAGTATTCGTATTGTTATTGTTATTATTGTTGTTATTAGTATAATAATTAGTGATAATTAATTGTAATTAGTGTAATTATTATTAATAATAATATTATTATTATTATTGTCGTTATTATTATTATTGTTAGTAGTATTATTATTGTTCTTATTATTACTATTACTTTATTTTGATCACTTGTAGGTTGCTAGATTTCACCTGCCTCTTGCTTCTGCTACCACTGGCTGTCTGACTGAGGACATTAAATCACCAGCATCATGAAGTCGATGTAGAGGGAGAATAACGATGTGGAGGGAGAATAACGATGTGGAGGGAGAACAACGATGTGGAGGGAGAATAACGATGTGGAGGGAGAACAACGATGTGGAGGGAGAACAACGATGTGGAGGGAGAACAACGATGTGGAGGGAGAACAACGATGTGGAGGGAGAACAACGATGTGGAGGGAGAACAACGATGTGGAGGGAGAATAACGATGTGGAGGGAGAACAACGATGTGGAGGGAGAACAACGATGTGGAGGGAGAACAACGATGTGGAGGGAGAACAACGATGTGGAGGGAGAACAACGATGTGGAGGGAGAACAACGATGTAGAGGGAGAACAACGATGTGGAGGGAGAACAACGATGTAGAGGGAGAACAACGATGTAGAGGGAGAACAACGATGTGGAGGGAGAACAACGATGTGGAGGGAGAACAACGATGTAGAGGGAGAACAACGATGTGGAGGGAGAACAACGATGTAGAGGGAGAACAACGATGTGGAGGAAGAACAACGATGTGGAGGGAGAACAACGATGTAGAGGGAGAACAACGATGTGGAGGGAGAACAACGATGTAGAGGGAGAACAACGATGTGGAGGGAGAACAACGATGTAGAGGGAGAACAACGATGTGTCTAACCCTTTAGTGATAACTGTGACTGTTCACAGAAACAGGAGTGTTGTGTGGTATTTGATACCTGTGACTGTTCTGTGATTGTTCAGGAGCAGACAGACAGGTGTTGTGTGGTATTTGATAACTGTGTCTGTTCATAGCCACATGTGTTGTGTGGTATTTGATAACTGACTGTTGACAGCAACAGGCGTGTTGTGTTGTATTTGATACCTGTGACTGTTCTGTGACTGTTCTGTGACTGTTCAGGAGCAGACAGACAGGTGTTGTGTGGTATTTGATACCTGTGACTGTTCTGTGATTGTTCAGGAGCAGACAGACAGGTGAAATGTCTATATTTTCAGACATTCATTTGAAGATGAAAGGAGGATAATAGCTTGTCTAGCGTGTTTAAAAATATATATGTATATATTTTTTAACTCTCTCATTCCTTCTTATGTGGAGAACCTGTGCAGTCCCCCAACCCAGGGCTTTGTTTGATAAAGGTTTGACAGAGGTTTGACATAGGTTTGACAGAGGTTTGACAGAGGTTTGACAGAGGTTTGACATAGGTTTGACAGAGGTTTGACAGAGGTTCGTTTAAAGCTTATAATAGGGCACTAACTTTCGCAATGCATACAAGGCCCTCCCTCGCCCTCCTTTCGGCAAATCTGACCACGACTCCATTTTGCTCCTCCCTTCATGTATAGGCAGAAACTCAAACAGGAAGTACCAGTGCTAAGGACAATTTTTTTATTTTTTTATTTCACCTTTATTTAACCAGGTAGGCTAGTTGAGAACAAGTTCTCATTTACAACTGCGACCTGGCCAAGATAAAGCAAAGCGGTGTGACACAGACAACAACACAGAGTTACACATGGAGTATTCAACGCTGGTCTGACCAATCGGGAATCGACGCTTCATGATTGTTTTGATGACGAGGACTGGGATATGTTCCGGGTAGATTCAGAGAATAATATTGAAGTATATGCTGATTCGGTGAGCGAGTTTATAAGGAAGTGCATAGGAGATATTGTACCGACTGTGACTATTAAAACCTACCCTAACCAGAAACCGTGGATAGACGGCGGCATTCATGCAAAACTGAAACCATGGAAACCATGGAAACCATGGAAACCATGAAAAGGTGACTGGGAATATGGCCGAATACAAACAGTGTAAATATTCCTGCCGCAAGGCAATCAAACAAGCAAAGTGGAGTCGCAATTCAAGCGGCTCAGACATGAGACAATCAGGGTCTACAGACAATCAGGGTCTAGAGACAATCAGGGTCTACAGACAATCAGGGTCTACAGACAATCAGGGTCTACAGACAATCAGGGTCTACAGACAATCATAGACTACAAAAGGAAAACCAGCCACGTCGCCGAGACCGATGTTTTGTTTCCAGACAAACTAAACATCTTCTTCGCCCGCTTTGAGGATAACACAGTGCCACCGATGCAGCACGCTACCAAGGACTGTGGGCACTCCTTCTCCGTGGCCGACGTGAGTAAGACATTTATACCTGTTAGCCCTCGCATGACTGCCGGCCCAGGCGGCATCTCTAGCCACGTCCTCAGAGCAGGTGCAGACCAGCTGGCTGGTGTGTTTACTTCCTATCCCAGTCTGCTGTCCCCACATGCTTCAAGATGGCCACAATTGTTCCTGTACCTAAGACAGCTAAGGTAACTGAACTAAATGACTATCAGCACTCACTTCCGTCATCATGAAGTGCTTTGAGAGACTAGTCAAGGACCATATCACCTCCACCCTACCTGACACTCTAGACCCACTTCAATTTACTTACCGCCCAAATATGTCCACAGATGATGCAATCGAAATTACACTGCACACTGCCCTAACCCATCTGGACAAGAGGAATACCTATGTAAGAATGCTCTTCATCGACTACAGCTCAGCATTTAACACCATAGAACCCTCCGAGCTCATCATTAAGCTTGAGGCTCTGGGTCTCAACCCCGCCCTGTGCAACTGGGTCCTGGACTTTCTAACGGGCTGCCCCCAGTTGGTGAAGGTAGGAAACAACATCTCCACTTCCCTGATCCTCAACACTGGGGCCCCACAAAGGTGCATGCTCAGCCCCCTCCTGTAATCCCTGTTCACCCACAACTGTGTGGCCATGCACGCCTCCAACTCAATCATCAAGTTTGCAGATGACACAACACTGGTAAGCCTGTTAACCAACAATGATGAGACAGCCTACAGGGAGGTGGTGATGGCCCTGGCGGAGTCTGGTGCTAGGAAAATAACCTCTCACTCAACGTCAACAAAACAAAGGAGCTGATTGTGGATTTCAGGTAACAGTAGAGGAAGCACCCCCCCCTCCACACGTGTAAAGGTGGAAAGTTTTAAGTTCCTCGGCGAACACATCACGGACAAGCTGAAATGGTCCCACCCACACAGACAGTGTGGTGAAGAAGGTGCAACAGCGCCTCTTCAACCTCAGGAGGATGAAGAAATTTGGCTTGTCTCCTAAAACCCTCAGAAACTTTTACAGATGTACAATTGAGAGCATCCTGTCGGGTTGTATCACCGCCTGGTACGGCAACTGTACCTCACACAACCGTAAGGCTCTCCAGAGGGTAGTGAGGTCTGCACAACGCATCACCGGGGGCAAACTACCTTCTCTCCAGGACACCTACATCACCCGATGTCACAGGAAGGCCAAAAAATCATCAAGGACAACAACCACCCGAGCCACTGCCTGTTCACCCCGCTATCATCCAGAAGGCGAGGTCAGTACAGGTGCATCAAAGCAGGGACCGAGAGACTGAAAAACAGCTTCTATCTCAAGGCCACCACTAACTCAGAGAGGCCGCTGCCATATATACAGACTACCCCTATACCATCAGACTGTTAAACAGCCACCACTAACTCAGAGAGGCTGCTGCCTACATACAGACTACCCCTATACCATCAGACTGTTAAACAGCCACCACTAACTCAGAGAGGCCGCTGCCCTATATACAGACTACCCCTATACCATCAGACTGTTAAACAGCCACCACTAACTCAGAGAGGCTGCTGCCTACATACAGACTACCCCTATACCATCAGACTGTTAAACAGCCACCACTAACACAGAGAGGCTGCTGCCCTATATACAGACTACCCCTATACCATCATACTGTTAAACAGCCACCACTAACTCAGAGAGGCTGCTGCCCTACATACAGACTACCCCTATACCATCAGACTGTTAAACAGCCACCACTAACACAGAGATGCTGCTGCCCTATATACAGACTACCCCTATACCATCAGACTGTTAAACAGCCACCACTAACTCAGAGAGGCTGCTGCCCTACATACAGACTACCCCTATACCATCAGACTGTTAAACAGCCACCACTAACACAGAGAGGCTGCTGCCCTATATACAGACTACCCCTATACCATCAGACTGTTAAACAGCTACCACTAACTCAGAGGCTGCTGCCTACATACAGACTACCCCTATACCATCAGACTGTTAAACAGCCACCACTAACTCAGAGAGGCCGCTGCCCTATATACAGACTACTCCTATACCATCAGACTGTTAAACAGCCACCACTAACTCAGAGAGGCTGCTGCCTACATACAGACTACCCCTATACCATCAGACTGTTAAACAGCCACCACTAACACAGAGAGGCTGCTGCCCTATATACAGACTACCCCTATACCATCAGACTGTTAAACAGCCACCACTAACTCAGAGGCTGCTGCCTACATACAGACTACCCCTATACCATCAGACTGTTAAACAGCCTCCACTAACTCAGAGAGGCCGCTGCCCTATATACAGACTACTCCTATACCATCAGACTGTTAAACAGCCACCACTAACTCAGAGAGGCTGCTGCCTACATACAGACTACCCCTATACCATCAGACTGTTAAACAGCCACCACTAACACAGAGAGGCTGCTGCCTACATACAGACTACCCCTATACCATCAGACTGTTAAACAGCCACCACTAACTCAGAGAGGCTGCTGCCTACATACAGACTACCCCTATACCATCAGACTGTTAAACAGCCACCACTAACTCAGAGAGGCTGCTGCCTACATACAGACTACCCCTATACCATCAGACTGTTAAACAGCCACCACTAACACAGAGAGGCTGCTGCCTACATACAGACTACCCCTATACCATCAGACTGTTAAACAGCCACCACTAACACAGAGAGGCTGCTGCCTACATACAGACTACCCCTATACCATCAGACTGTTAAACAGCCACCACTAACTCAGAGAGGCTGCTGCCTACATACAGACTACCCCTATACCATCAGACTGTTAAACAGCCACCACTAACTCAGAGAGGCTGCTGCCTACATACAGACTACCCCTATACCATCAGACTGTTAAACAGCCACCACTAACTCAGAGAGGCTGCTGCCTACATACAGACTACCCCTATACCATCAGACTGTTAAACAGCCACCACTAACACAGAGAGGCCGCTGCCCTACATACAGACTACCCCTATACCATCAGACTGTTAAACAGCCTCCACTAACTCAGAGGCTGCTGCCTACATACAGACTACCCCTATACCATCAGACTGTTAAACAGCCTCCACTAACTCAGAGAGGCCGCTGCCCTATATACAGACTACTCCTATACCATCAGACTGTTAAACAGCCACCACTAACTCAGAGAGGCTGCTGCCTACATACAGACTACCCCTATACCATCATACTGTTAAACAGCCACCACTAACACAGAGAGGCCGCTGCCCTATATACAGACTACCCCTATACCATCAGACTGTTAAACAGCCACCACTAACTCAGAGAGGCCGCTGCCCTATATACAGACTACCCCTATACCATCATACTGTTAAACAGCCACCACTAACTCAGAGAGGCCGCTGCCCTATATACAGACTACCCCTATACCATCAGACTGTTAAACAGCCACCACTAACTCAGAGAGGCTGCTGCCTACATACAGACTACCCCTATACCATCAGACTGTTAAACAGCCACCACTAACTCAGAGAGGCCGCTGCCCTATATACAGACTACCCCTATACCATCAGACTGTTAAACAGCCACCACTAACACAGAGAGGCCGCTGCCCTATATACAGACTTGAAATCATTGGCCACTTTAATAAATGAATCACTAGTCACTTTAATAATGTTTACATATCTACATTGCCCATCTCATATGTATATACTGTATTCTATACTATTTATTGCATCTTGCCTATGCAGCTCTGTCATCGCTCATCCATATATTTATATGTACATATTCTCATTCTATCCCTTTACCTAGATTTGTGTGTATTAGGTAGTTGTTGGGGAATTGTTCGATTACATGTATTGATGCACTGTTGGAGCTAGGAACACAAGCATTTTGGTACACCCGCAATAACATCTACTAAATATGTGTATGTGACCAATAACATCTGCTGACCATGTGTATTTGACCAATACCATCTGCTAACCATGTGACCAATAACATCTGCTAACCATGTGTATGTGACCAATAACATCTGCTAACCATGTGACCAATAACATCTGCTAACCATGTGTATGTGACCAATAACATCTGCTAACCATGTGTATGTGACCAATAACATCTGCTAACCATGTGTATGTGACCAATAAAATGTGATTTGATTACTGGGAACTAGGTCGACAAACATTCCATGCCGTCAGTGAAGAATGCTCTCGCCTCATCTCTCTGTGTTTCTGGTTTTGATTTCTAGAATGCTCTCGCCTCATCTCTCTGTGTTTCTGGTTTTGATTTCTAGAATGCTCTCGCCTCATCTCTCTTGTGTTTCTAGTTTTGATTTCTAGAATGCTCTCGCCTCATCTCTCTGTGTTTCTAGTTTAGAATTCTAGAATGTTGTTGCTTCATCTCTCTGTGTTTCTAGTTTAGAATTCTAGAATGTTGTTGCCTCATCTCTCTGTGTTTCTAGTTTAGAATTCTAGAATGTTGTTGCCTCATCTCTCTGTGTTTCTAGTTTAGAATTCTAGAATGTTGTTGCTTCATCTCTCTGTGTTTCTAGTTTAGAATTCTAGAATGTTGTTGCCTCATCTCTCTGTGTTTCTAGTTTAGAATTCTAGAATGTTGTTGCCTCATCTCTCTGTGTTTCTAGTTTAGAATTCTAGAATGTTGTTGCTTCATCTCTGTGTTAGTTTCTCCATTTGTAGAAATAGCCCCAGAAATGGTCCCAGATACAGTATGTTGTGCTGTTAGACAGATCTGAGACCAGGCTATTGTAGAACTCATGACAAGGAGTGGAATGATAACTCAAACAGAATGGCCACCCAGGAAAATTGTAAAAACCTTTCACCCATAAATCCCATAGGTTGTGAAATTCGATATAAGGGAAATGTCACCACTAGTATCCTCCACAATCATGCTTGAGGTGAAAAAGATGAGGCACTGTCTAGAGTTGTAGAAGTGTCCCTCTCCAGGTATGGCTCTGTATCAGTCGCCGTCTTGGTTTGTATTATCTGGGTGTTTATGTTTTGTCTTTGGTCTACACGGGTGCTTATAAGTATCACTGCTGATGTCATAGATGGTGTCAGGCAAGGCAGGGACACTGGCCTACAGGGCCAGGAAGTAGGCTAAAGGTCAGAGTTAACAGGTACTGTAGGACTGCATGCTAGCTAGCCTACCTGCTCTCCAGTGTAAGGTGATACTAGCAAACAGACAGGCGGGTGAAAACCTGTTCACAGTAGGCCAGCTATGTGAGAAATGTGTGTCTGTCAGCCTACTTCAGTTGCTGATTTGGCCTAGAGTTGCAACTTAAAAAAAAAAAAAGGTTATTTTTTATTTAACCTTTTATTTAAATAGGCAAGTTAGTTAAGATCAAATTCTTATTTACAATGACGGCCTACAAAAAGGCTAAAGGCCTCCTGCGGGGACGGGGGCTGGGAATAAAAAATTACCTAAGACAACAACATAGCATGGTAGCAACACATGACAACACAGCATGGTAGCAACACAACATGACAACAACATGGTAGCAACACATGACAACACAGCATGGTAGCAACACATGACAACACAGCATGGTAGCAACACATGACAACACAGCATGGTAGCAGCACAACATGACAACAACATGGTAGCAACACATGACAACACAGCATGGTAGCAACACAACATAACAACAACATGGCAGCAACACATGACACCACAGCATGGTAGCAACACAACATGACAACAACATGGTAGCAACACATGACAACACAGCATGGTAGCACCACATGACAACACAGCATGGTAGCAACACAACATGACAACACAGCATGGTAGCAGCACAACATGACAACAACATGGTAGCAACACAACATGACAACAACATGGTAGCAACACAACATGACAACAACATGGCAGCAACACAACATGACAACAACATGGTAGCAACACATGACAACACAGCATGGTAGCAACACAGCATGACAACAACATGGTAGCAACACATGACAACACAGCATGGTAGCAGCACAACATGACAACACAGCATGGTAGCAACACAACATGACAACAACATGGTAGCAGCACAACATGACAACAACATGGTAGCAAATCAAATCAAATCAAATCAAATTTATTTATATAGCCCTTCGTACATCAGCTGATATCTCAAAGTGCTGTACAGAAACCCAGCCTAAAACCCCAAACAGCAAGCAATGCAGGTGGAGAAGCACGGTGGCTAGGAAAAACTCCCTAGAAAGGCCAATACCTAGGAAGAAACCTAGAGAGGAACCAGGCTATGTGGGGTGGCCAGTCCTCTTCTGGCTGTGCCGGGTGGAGATTATAACAGAACATGGTCAAGATGTTCAATGTTCATAAATGACCAGCATGGTCGAATAATAATAAGGCAGAACAGTTGAAACTAGAGCAGCAGCACAGTCAGGTGGAAGTTGAAACTGGAGCAGCAGCATGGCCAGGTAGACTGGGGACAGCAAGGAGTCATCATGTCAGGTAGTCCTGGGGCATGGTCCTAGGGCTCAGGTCAGTTGAAACTGGAACAGCAGCATGGCCAGGTGGACTGGGGACAGCAAGGAGTCATCATGTCAGGTAGTCCTGGGGCATGGTCCTAGGGCTCAGGTCCTCCGAGAGAGAGAAAGAAAGAGAGAAGGAGAGAATTAGAGAACACACACTTAGATTCACACAGGACACCGAATAGGACAGGAGAAGTACTCCAGATATAACAAACTGACCCCAGCCCCCCGACACATAAACTACTGCAGCATAAATACTGGAGGCTGAGACAGGAGGGGTCAGGAGACACTGTGGCCCCATCCGAGGACACCCCCGGACAGGGCCAAACAGGAAGGATATAACCCCACCCACTTTGCCAAAGCACAGCCCCCACACCACTAGAGGGATATCTTCAACCACCAACTTACCATCCTGAGACAAGGCTGAGTAATGCCCACAAAGATCTCCGCCACGGCACAACCCAAGGGGGGGGGGGGGCGCCAACCCAGACAGGATGACCACAACAGTGAATCAACCCACTCAGGTGACGCACCCCCTCCAGGGACGGCATGAGAGAGCCCCAGCAAGCCAGCAACACAACATGACAACAACATGGTAGCAGCACAACATGACAACAACATGGTAGCAACACAACATGACAACAACATGGTAGCAGCACAACATGACAACACAGCATGGTAGCAGCACAACATGACAACAACATGGAAGCAACACAACAGTTTCACAACAGTGAAAATTAGCTCTGTACTGTCAGTGTTCTGTCTGGCTGTACACACTCTCACAGTCTGGCCGTACACATTGCCATGACTCTCCTGTGTGCATCCGAAGATCAGGTTTACAATGGATCTGCCTTCCACTAGACCCCTCTCACCCACAGAGGGGAGGAGGGATTGGCGTGGGGGTTTGATGACACCTCACGCGAATCCTAAATTGTATGCAGCAGATGACTCTTTTTGGTCTTCAGTAGTGGTGATTGGAATATCTTTGTTACAGAGACATTTTGCCGCCCAAAAAAACTCTAATGTCCAAAAGTGAACATCCAGATGTGAGGAATGATGAGAGATAGAATATGGGAAATTAATGTCTATTTTGTGATGTCATGAAAAAATGTTATAACATTTTTATAACAAAAAATATTGTCACTTGGAAGAGTTTTCACATTGTGTATGTCAGGTTTTCATCCTTTACATGGTGTGGGAAATATCAAGGATGAAGAGAATATTTTTGTAAAGACATAATGTGATTTTAGTTTTCTAATGAGATCATAGTTTTGATGATACTTTGCCCCAGTAACTTGCCACGCCCCAAGGAAGTTCAGAGAGCGTGTTAGCATGATGGAAACGACCCCCCTTATTACGCGAGTGAGTTGAGAATTAACATATAAGACCAGAAGGACTCAAGCTGCAGCTTATATCTCCATTGGTTACGACCCTGAAAATCAACACGATGTGAAGACGACAAAGTAGCCTCTCTAACAATCAATGTTACGGCTGCGTAGCCGTTCTAAGCACTGTATCTAAGTAAGTGAATTTAATTAGGACCATCCTGTTACTCTCTTCAAACCATTATTGACTAAACGGCTCTCATCACCCCACTGGGGATCAACGACACGGCTGATTAGCTGTTTTCAGAGGACCACTCTTCCAGAACCTGTGAAAGTGAAGCCACAGACAACTAAGAAGAAGAACATTGTGACCTCTTGTGTGCAATCAGAGTCTTACACTTGAGAGCTCAGGAGAAGGCCCAACTGACCCTTTTCACGTAGGCCTGGGTCCAACAGAGATCTAGGATCATTGCGGATACCATTTAATGAAGCTGCCAGTTGTTTCTCAAACTAGACACTCTAATGTACTTGTCCTCTTGCACCGGGGCCTCCCACTCCTCTTTCTATTCTGGTTAGAGCCAGTTTGCGCTGTTCTGTGAAGGGAGTAGTACACAGTGTTGTACGAGATCTTCAGTTTCTTGGCAATTTCTCGAATGTAATAGCCTTCATTTCTCAGAACAAGAATAGACTGATGAGTTTCAGAAGAAAGTACTTTGTTTCTGGCCATTTTGAGCCTGTAATCGAACCCACAAACACTGATGCTCCAGATACTCAACTAGTCTAAAGAAGGACAGTTTTATTGCTTCTATAATCAGCACAACAGTTTTCAGCTGTGCTAACATACCTTTTCTTTCAACAACAAGGACATTTCTAAGTGACACCAAACTTTTGAACGGTAGTGTAGGAGCAAGTCCATGTAATGCTTTGTAGGTTAGCAATAAAACCTTGAATTCAGCACTAGTCTTAACAGGAAGCCAGTGTAGAGAGGAACTGGAGTAATATGATCACATTTTGGGGTTTTAGTCAAGATTCCAACAGCTGTATTTAGCACTAACTGAAGGTTATTTAGTGCTTTATCCGGGTAGCTGGAGAGTAGAGCATTGAGGTAGTCTAATCTAGAAGTGGATGGATTTGTCACGCCTGCTCCCGCTCTCCCTGTCTGGCGCTCGAGGGTGCCAGACTGCCTTCATTACGCATACCTGTCACCATCACGCACAGCAGAACGTCATTGGACTCACCTGGACTCCTTTAATTTGTTGATTGCCTTCCCCATGTCTGTATGCTTCCACCATGTGTCCCCTGTATCAGTTATGTTGTCATTTCCTCTTGTCCAGACGCTGTTCCGTTTCTGTTCCGGTTCTGTTCCGGTTCTGTTCCGTTTCTGTTCCGGTTCTGTTCCGGTTCTGTTCCGGTTCTGTTTCATGTCCGTTATTCATTAAATGTTTACTTCCGATACCTGCTTCTCGTGCCCGGCGTCGATCCTTACAGGATTAGCTTTTCCACATAATTTTTAAAAACTTTTTTTCAAAAAGTATCCGATTTCTGCAATGTTACGACGATGGAAAAAAAGCTGCTCTTAAAATAATCAGGGTCCAGGAGTAATGCCGAGCTCCTTCACAGTTTGATATCAGGTCCTTCGCAGTTTTATTTGAGACGACTGTAAGATTAATTGTCAGATCAAACAGCAGATCTCTTTGTTTCTTGGGACGTAGAACTAGCATCCAGGGTAGGCAATTTTGGGGCTTCACCATGTTTCATCAAAATGTACAGCTCGACGAATCAGTGTCGTCCGCATAACGGTGTAAGTTCACATTGTGTTTCTGAATGACATCACTAAGAGAGGTAATATACCACAGTGAAAACAATAGTGGTCCTAAAATGGAACCTTGAGGAACACCAAAACGTACAATTGATTTGTCAGAGGACAAACCATTCACAGAGACAAAATTATATCTTTCCGGCAGATAAATTCTACACCAGGCAAGAACTTGTCCGTGTCGACCAATTTGGGTTTCTAATCTCTCCAAAGAATGTGGTGATCGATGGTGCCAAAAGCGCCACTAAGGTCTAAGAGTCCGAGCACAGATGCAGAGCCTTGGTCTGATGCCGTTAAAAGGTAATTTACCTTTTTTGGGGGGTCTAAAACCAGGCTGGAGCGGTTCGTATACATTATTTGTCTTCAGGAAGGCAGCGAGTGTCTTCAGGAAGGCAACCTTGCTTAATACCCTGCGCAACAGCTTTAAAAAAAAATTTTGAGAGGAATGGGAGATTCGATATAGGCCGTTAGTAAATTTTTTTTATTGGGTCAAAGTTTGGCTTTTTTCAAGAGAGCCTTTATTACTGCCACTTTTAGTGAGTTTGGTACACATCCAGTGGATAGAGAGCCATTTATTATGTTCAACATAGGAGGGCCAAGCACAGGAAGCAGCTCTTTCAGTAGTTTAGTTGGAATAGGGTCCAGTATGCAGCTTGATGGTTTAGAGACTATTTTCGTGAACTTGTCGAAAGATACAGGATTTATAAAAACTTGAGTGTCTCCATTGATCTTAGGTCCTGTTAGTTCTGTGCAGACTCAGGACAACTGAGTTTTGGAGAAATGTGCAGATTCAAAGAGAAGTCCGTAATTTGATTTCTAATGATCGTGATTTTTCATGAATTCATCACTGTTGAAGTGAAAGCCATCCTCACTTGGGGGAATGCTGCTTTTTAGTTAGCTTTGCGACAGTATCAAAAATAAATGTTATATTGTTTTTATTCTCCTCAATCAGGTTGGAAAAGTAAGCTGATCGAGCAGCAGTGAAATTATAGCAGTACTATACTACTATCTGAATACTACTACTATACTACTATACTATACTACTAATGAAGTACTACTTCGATCGTACTGTGTACTGTCTGTCCAAGAAGACTTCCAGTTTGGAGCGCCATTTCCGTTCCAATTTTCTGGAAACTTGCTTCGGGGCTCGGGTATTTTCTGTATACTTGTCTCCCGAGTGGCGCAGTGGTCTAAGGCACTGCATCTCAGTGCTAAGAGGCATCACTACAGTCACTGGTTCAAATCCAGGCTGCATCACATCTGGCTATGATTGGGAGTCCCATAAGGCAGTGCACAACTGGCCCAGCGTTGTCTGGGTAGGCCATCATGTTTTCGTTTTTAGAGCTGCGACTGGGTTAAATTTAGATCCTCGATTAGGTGGTTAACAGATTTTTCTACTCCGATATCCTTGGGTAGGTGGAGGGAGTCTGGAAGGGCATCTTGGAATCTTTGGGATGTCCGAGAATTTATAGAGCGGTTTTTGATAATCCTTGGTTGGGGTATGACTGGGGATTTCTAATGTAATAAAATGGTGGTCCAATAGTCCAGGATTTTAACTTCTTGATGCATCCATCCCGTTTCATTTTCTTCAACCACTGCTGAATTGCAGAGTGCCAAATTCAAATTAAATTACAAAAAATATTGTGCAATATAGCAAAACACAGCTTAGCTTGTTGTTAATCCACCTGGCATTTCAGATTTCAATAAAGCTTTTTGGCGAAAGCATACCAATCGTTTATGTAAGGACATCTCTCTCAGTAGACAAAATATTACAAACAGCTAGCAGCCAAGTAGAATGGTCACGAAAGTCAGAAAAGCAATCAATTAAATTGCTTACCTTTGATGATCTTCGGATGTTTGCACTCACAAGACTCCCAGTTACACAATAAATGTTCCTTTTGTTCCATAAAGATTATTTTTATATCCAAAATACCTCCATTTGGTTGGCGCGTTATGTTCAGAAATCCACAGGCTCGAGCGGTCACGACATCGTAGATGAAAATTCCAAATAGTATCCGTAATGTTCGTAGAAACATGTCAAATGTTTTTTATGATCAATCCTCAGGTTGTTTTTACAATTTATAATCTATAATATATCAACTGGGACTGTAGCTTCTTCAATAGGAGAGAGAGAGAAAATGGCTGCTCCAACGCTGCTGGCACCCAACAATGACGCGATGTGATCTTTCTCACTATTTTTTCAAAATAAAAGCCTGAAACTTTGTCTAAAGACTGTTCACACCATGGGGAAGCCATAGGAAAATGAATCTGGTTGATATCCCTTTAAATGGAGCGAAGGCATTCAATGGAACATGGAGCTTTTAAAATAGAGGCCACTTCCTGGCTGGATTTTCCTCAGGTTATCGCCTGCAATATCAGTTCTGTTATACTCACAGACAATATTTTGACAGTTTTGGAAACTTTAGAGTGTTTTCTATCCTAATCTGACAATTATATGCATATTCTAGATTCCAGGCCTGAGAAATAAGCTGTTTAATTTGGGTACGTTTTTCATCCAAACATCAAAATACTGCCCCCTACACTTAAGAGGATAAGGAAAAACATTAAGATCCACAATATTTATTCCAATAGCAGCACAACAAAGTACTTAAAGAAATAAGTCACTAATAAACAATGTGACACCACAGCTCATCCGTACTCAACTACCTCAACTGACAACCTGTCAGTGCAAATTCTGTTAACTCTCATCAAGTAATCAGGTTGTTGTTGGAACGTCAGAAATTTCACTGCACCAGTAGAATGTTTCTATCGTCATGCGTTTCCACAAACCTCAAGGAATGTGTGGTATGAGGACAAGATCAGTGAAATTTCAATAACCGGATAGTGTGGTATGAGGACAAGATCAGTGACATTGCAATAGCCGGATAGGGACTAAGATAATAACCTCTAGACAGAGACACAGAACAGTACTGAGGAGTGGTGATCATGCGTTCAGTCTGGTCGATGGCAAACGCAGACTTGATTAGTTGATAGAATGACTGACTTCAATTTGACAGTTTAGCCTACAGAGTTGCCTCAGCAGACAAAGTAAGTTTCACTCAGCAAATGTTAAAAATCTGTATATATCTTCCTACATTTTACTGTGGGTGTGTATGCTGTTTGCATTCTACTGTTTCGGTGTGTGTGTGTTAATGACTCTGTCTACTCGTGTACTATAGCATTAATGCTCATAATCACCTGTGGTGTGTAAAATACTTTATAATCTATAATCAGAACCTTTAATTGTGTCTAAATTATTGGAATATCCTCTACCTTTTATTCATTCCTCTGTACGCTCTTTATCCCACAGCAGAGAAAGAGACGGAGAGAGAGAGAGAGAGAGTGAGAGAGAGAGAGAGACCGAGAGAGAGTAAGAAAGAGAGAAAGAGAGAAAGAGAGAGAGCGAGAGAGAGTAAGAAAGAGAGAAAGATAGAAAGAGAGAGAGAGAGAGAGAGAAAGAGAGAGAGAGAGAGAAAGAGAGAGTGAGAGACAGACAGAGAGAGAGAGAGAGAGAGTGGGAGAGAGAAGGGGGTAAAGGTCATCATGGCTCCAGTAGATGTGGTAGACTGGTCTCTAGCCTCGTCCTCTTCATCCCCTGAGGTCTGCTTCGTCTCGCTCATCCTCTTCCTCATCCTCACCATCACACTCCTCACTGTATGTATAAACTGCCGCAGGTGAGTGTCTTGTTCATCCCATATCATGTGGGTCTCTCCCATGCTGTGTCTGGTTAAAGAAGGACTGTAGAATACCGATGTCTGATTCCAAGTCAAGCCTTAATCCCGACCCCTAGGCACTTCTTACATATTTGGTGAAAAGGACAGTAAATTCCAACTAACCTATCAGAGGACAATTTATTGTTAACAACAGGCAGCTCATAAAGACAGTATTCAGACCCCGTGACATTTTCCACCATTTTTTTTACTTTAACAGCTTTTATTCTAAAATGGATTAAATAAATAAAAATCCTCAGCAATCTACACACAATAACCCATAATGACATCACAATACCCCATAATGACATCACAATACCCCATAATAACATCACAATACCCCATAATGACATCACAATACCCCATAATGACATCACAATACCCCATAATAACATCACAATACCCCATAATGACATCACAATACCCCATAATGACATCACAATACCCCATAATACCCCATAATGACATCACAATACCCCATAATGACATCACAATACCCCATAATGACATCACAATACCCCATAATGACAAATCAATCCAAAAATAAATGAAAAACAGAAATACCTCATTTATATAAAGCATTCAGCCTCTTTGCTATGAGATTGGAAATTAAGCTCAGGTGAATCCTGTTTCCATTTGATTGGAGTTCACCTAAAGTCTCTCAGACCATGAGAAACAAGATTCTCTGGTCTTATGAAACCAAGATTGAACTCTTTTGCCTGAATTCCAAACGTCACGTTTGGAGGAAACCTGGCACCATCCCTACGGTGAAGCATGGGGGTGGGAGCATCATGTTTTTCAGCGGCTGTGACTGGGAGGACTAGTCAGGATCGAGGCAAAAATGAACGGAGCAAAGTACAGAGAGATCCTTGATGAAAACCTGTGACAGAGCACTCAGGACCTCAGACTGGGGCGAAGGTTTACCTTCCATCATGACAACAACCCTAAGCACACAGCCAAGACAACGCAGGAGTGGCTGCGGGACAAGTCTCTGACCAAGTCTTTTGACCAGGGCCCCATAGTGGAATAGTTTTAGGAATGCTAACTTTATATGGATTTCCTAGGCTCCTTGCCAAGTGCATTATGGGTTAGGTCACGTCGTTGAACATTCCACGAGCGGTTTATCACCCAGAGGAATGGAACGCTGTCCCTGTTCAACTGGAATGAGTCCTGGTAATGATAGACAGCTCAGAATAACAGCTGGGGGTAAAAAAAAAGAAGAAAGGTTTCAAGATTATTTTGACGAAAGAGGCACCACTTGAAGTCTCTGGGGAAAAGTGAATTAACGATCACACTGTTGTCAAATGCCTGTTTCTTCTTTATTTGTAACTCCTGTTTCTATTGGTCATTTGTCACTCTCTGAATGTAATATCTACCAGTAATAGCACACTATTAGTCATCTATTCACTTAATTACTTTTTCTATTGTTTGTTCCATTGTTCGAGAAGTGAATCTGCAAGTCAGCATTTCGTTGCCCTGTGTTCTCCACGTGTATCCTGTGTGCCTGACTAGTAAACAGACTGGAACTTGTACCAGTTAAATGCCTTTTTATGTGTTCTCATTTCCAGACAATCAGATATTCAGATGGATCCTATAGACGGAGCACAGGTAGGGTAGACAAACACATGCTCTCTCTCTCTCTCTCTCTCTCTCTCTCTCTCTCTCTCTCTCTCGCACACACAAACACACACACACACACACACACACACCTGCACACACACCTGCACACACCTACCCCTACACCAACACCAACACCAACACACACACTGTAATCCGGTCTTCCTGTCCTACAGATCGAAGCTCAGGAGGAAACTACAGCTGCAAAGAAGTCCAACAGCAAGAACAATAAAGGTAAAGGAAGGATACAGGTCTATGGTTACTAAGGATACAGGTCTATGGTTACTAAGGATACAGGTCTATGGTTACTAAGGATACAGGTCTATGGTTACTAAGGATACAGGTCTATGGTTACTAAGGATACAGGTCTATGGTTACTAAGGATACAGGTCTATGGTTACTAAGGATACAGGTCTATGGCTAATAAGGATACAGGTCTATGGTTACTAAGGATACAGGTCTATGGTTACTAAGGATACAGGTCTATGGCTAATAAGGATACAGGTCTATGGTTACTAAGGATACAGGTCTATGGTTACTAAGGATACAGGTCTATGGTTACTAAGGATACAGGTCTATGGCTAATAAGGATACAGGTCTATGGTTACTAAGGATACAGGTCTATGGTTACTAAGGATACAGGTTTATGGTTACTAAGGATACAGGTCTATGGTTAATAAGGAAGGATACAGGTCTATGGTTACTAAGGATACGGGTCTATGGTTACTAAGGATACAGGTCTATGGTTACTAAGGATACAGGTTTATGGTTACTAAGGATACAGGTCTATGGTTAATAAGGAAGGATACATGTCTATGGTTACTAAGGATACAGGTCTATGGTTACTAAGGATACAGGTCTATGGTTACTAAGGATACAGGTCTATGGTTACTAAGGATACAGGTCTATGGTTACTAAGGATACAGGTCTATGGTTACTAAGGATACAGGTCTATGGTTACTAAGGATACAGGTCTATGGTTACTAAGGATACAGGTCTATGGTTACTAAGGATACAGGTCTATGGTTACTAAGGATACAGGTCTATGGTTACTAAGGATAAAGGTCTATGGTTACTAAGGATACAGGTCTATGGTTACTAAGGATACAGGTTTATGGTTACTAAGGATACAGGTCTATGGTTAATAAGGAAGGATACAGATCTATGGTTACTAAGGATACAGGTCTATGGTTACTAAGGATACAGGTCTATGGTTACTAAGGATACAGGTTTATGGTTACTAAGGATACAGGTCTATGGTTAATAAGGAAGGATACAGGTCTATGGTTACTAAGGATACAGGTCTATGGTTACTAAAGATACAGGTCTATGGTTACTAAGGATACAGGTTTATGGTTACTAAGGATACAGGTCTATGGTTAATAAGGAAGGATACAGGTCTATGGTTACTAAGGATACAGGTCTATGGTTACTAAGGATACAGGTCTATGGTTACTAAGGATACAGGTCTATGGTTACTAAGGATACAGGTTTATGGTTACTAAGGATACAGGTCTATGGTTAATAAGGAAGGATACAGGTCTATGGTTACTAAGGATACAGGTCTATGGTTACTAAGGATACAGGTCTATGGTTACTAAGGATACAGGTCTATGGTACTAAGGATACAGGTCTATGGTTACTAGGATACAGGTTTATGGTTACTAAGGATACAGGTCTATGGTTAATAAGGAAGGATACAGGTCTATGGTTACTAAGGATACAGGTCTATGGTTACTAAGGATACAGGTCTATGGTTACTAAGGATACAGGTCTATGGCTAATAAGGATACAGGTCTATGGTTACTAAGGATACAGGTCTATGGTTACTAAGGATACAGGTCTATGGTTACTAAGGATACAGGTCTATGGTTAATAAGGATACAGGTCTATGGTTACTAAGGATACAGGTCTATGGTTACTAAGGATACAGGTCTATGGTTACTTAGGATACAGGTCTATGGTACCTAAGGATACAGGTCTATGGTTACTAAGGATACAGGTCTATGGTTAATAAGGATACAGGTCTATGGTTACTAAAGATACAGGTCTATGGTTACTAAGGATACAGGTCTATGGTTACTAAGGATACAGGTTTATGGTTACTAAGGATACAGGTCTATGGTTAATAAGGAAGGATACAGGACTATGGTTACTAAGGATACAGGTCTATGGTTACTAAGGATACAGGTCTATGGTTACTAAGGATACAGGTCTATGGTTACTAAGGATACAGGTCTATGGTTACTAAGGATACAGGTTTATGGTTACTAAGGATACAGGTCTATGGTTAATAAGGAAGGATACATGTCTATGGTTACTAAGGATACAGGTCTATGGTTACTAAGGATACAGGTCTATGGTTACTAAGGATACAGGTCTATGGTTACTAAGGATACAGGTCTATGGTTACTAAGGATACAGGTTTATGGTTACTAAGGATACAGGTCTATGGTTAATAAGGAAGGATACAGGTCTATGGTTACTAAGGATACAGGTCTATGGTTACTAAGGATACAGGTCTATGGTTACTAAGGATACAGGTCTATGGTTACTAAGGATACAGGTTTATGGTTACTAAGGATACAGGTCTATGGTTAATAAGGAAGGATACAGGTCTATGGTTACTAAGGATACAGGTCTATGGTTACTAAAGATACAGGTCTATGGTTACTAAGGATACAGGTTTATGGTTACTAAGGATACAGGTCTATGGTTAATAAGGAAGGATACAGGTCTATGGTTACTAAGGATACAGGTCTATGGTTACTAAGGATACAGGTCTATGGTTACTAAGGTACAGGTCTATGGTTATAAGGATACAGGTCTATGGTTACTAAGGATACAGGTCTATGGTTACTAAGGATACAGGTCTATGGTTACTAAGGATACAGGTCTATGGTTACTAAGGATACAGGTCTATGGTTACTAAGGATACAGGTCTATGGTTACTAAGGATACAGGTCTATGGTTACTAAGGATACAGGTCTATGGCTAATAAGGATACAGGTCTATGGTTACTAAGGATACAGGTCTATGGTTACTAAGGATACAGGTCTATGGTTACTAAGGATACAGGTCTATGGTTAATAAGGATACAGGTCTATGGTTACTAAGGATACAGGTCTATGGTTTACTAAGGATACAGGTCTATGGTTAATAAGGATACAGGTCTATGGTTACTAAAGATACAGGTCTATGGTTACTAAGGATACAGGTCTATGGTTACTAAGGATACAGGTTTATGGTTACTAAGGATACAGGTCTATGGTTAATAAGGAAGGATACAGGTCTATGGTTACTAAGGATACAGGTCTATGGTTACTAAGGATACAGGTCTATGGTTACTAAGGATACAGGTCTATGGTTACTAAGGATACAGGTTTATGGTTACTAAGGATACAGGTCTATGGTTAATAAGGAAGGATACAGGTCTATGGTTACTAAGGATACAGGTCTATGGTTACTAAGGATACAGGTCTATGGTTACTAAGGATACAGGTCTATGGTTAATAAGGAAGGATACAGGTCTATGGTTACTAAGGATACAGGTCTATGGTTACTAAGGATACAGGTCTATGGTTACTAAGGATACAGGTCTATGGTTACTAAGGATACAGGTCTATGGTTACTAAGGATACAGGTCTATGGTTAATAAGGAAGGATACAGGTCTATGGTTACTAAGGATACAGGTCTATGGTTACTAAGGATACAGGTCTATGGTTACTAAGGATACAGGTCTATGGTTACTAAGGATACAGGTCTATGGTTACTAAGGATACAGGTCTATGGTTACTAAGGATACAGGTCTATGGCTAATAAGGATACAGGTCTATGGTTACTAAGGATACAGGTCTATGGTTACTAAGGATACAGGTCTATGGTTACTAAGGATACCGGTCTATGGTTAATAAGGATACAGGTCTATGGTTACTAAGGATACAGGTCTATGGTTACTTAGGATACAGGTCTATGGTTACTAAGGATACAGGTCTATAGTTACTAAGGATACAGGTCTATGGTTAATAAGGATACAGGTCTATGGTTACTAAAGATACAGGTCTATGGTTACTAAGGATACAGGTCTATGGTTACTAAGGATACAGGTTTATGGTTACTAAGGATACAGGTCTATGGTTAATAAGGAAGGATACAGGTCTATGGTTACTAAGGATACAGGTCTATGGTTACTAAGGATACAGGTCTATGGTTACTAAGGATACAGGTTTATGGTTACTAAGGATACAGGTCTATGGTTAATAAGGAAGGATACAGGTCTATGGTTACTAAGGATACAGGTCTATGGTTACTAAGGATACAGGTCTATGGTTACTAAGGATACAGGTCTATGGTTACTAAGGATACAGGTCTATGGCTAATAAGGATACAGGTCTATGGTTACTAAGGATACAGGTCTATGGTTACTAAGGATACAGGTATATGGTTACTAAGGATACAGGTCTATGGTTAATAAGGATACAGGTCTATGGTTACTAAGGATACAGGTTGTCCTTTATTGTTGTGATCCTTGTCCTGAAGGCAGAACTGAGGGATTTCCTCCTTATCTAGGCCAGCTGCAAAGTCAACATTGACTATATTGTAAAAATGTATACAAATTAAGATTTAAGATTAGGGTTAAGGTTAGGATAAGAGTGAGGTTTAAAACCAGATGTGCCAGCTAGTGACCAAATCAAATCAAATCAAATGTATTTATATAGCCCTTCGTACATCAGCTGATATCTCAAAGTGCTGTACAGAAACCCAGCCTAAAACCCCAAACAGCAAGCAATGCAGGTGTAGAAGCATGGTGGCTAGGAAAAACTCCCTAGAAAGGCCAAAACCTAGGAAGAAACCTAGAGAGGAACCAGGCTATGTGGGGTGGCCAGTCCTCTTCTGGCTGTGCCGGGTGGAGATTATAACAGAACATGGCCAAGATGTTCAAATGTTCATAAATGACCAGCATGGTCGAATAATAATAATGAGGCAGAACAGTTGAAACTGGAGCAGCAGCACGGTCAGGTGGACTGGGGACAGCAAGGAGTCATCATGTCAGGTAGTCCTGGGGCATGGTCCTAGGGCTCAGGTCCTCCGAGAGAGAGAAAGAAAGAGAGAAGGAGAGAATTAGAGAACGCACACTTAGATTCACACAGGACACCGACCACTCTGCAGAGCTGCCTCCAGAACAACATTTATGACAAAAAATGCTAACCTGCTAACACCAGATTGTTTATAATTTATTCTACTCTACTCTATTCTACTCTATTCTACTCTACTCTAATCTATTCTACTCTACTCTACTCTACTCTACTCATTCTATTGTATTCTATTTGACTCTCTCTACTCCATTCTACTCTATTCTATAATTTATTCAACTTTATTTCTGTTCTGTTGTATTTAGAGTGATTATCTCTATGTCTGTTCTTGGCGCCCATTTAGCCACAGTTCACACCTTACCTTCATGGAGGGACCATAAGAACATGCCTGAGAGCACACTCCCCTCGACCCTCGCCCGCAGCCGGACACTCCCTTCGACCCCCGCCCACAGCCGGACACCCCCCTTGGACTCCGCCCACAGCTGGACACCCCCCTTGGACTCCGCCCACAGCCAGATGTCCACAATAGAGCTGAATTCGCTTACTGACTAAAGCCCCGCTGGTCTCAACACAGACGCACCAGATACTCACACTACAAGCAGAAACAGGTGTGGTGGTTGGTGTCTAACTGGATGAATGATTAATTGATTAATTGATTGACTGATTGAAATGATTTGATCATTAAAAAATTATAATATTGTCCTTTTTGTGTATGAGCTGTTTTGGGGGAAAAAATGCCTGGAATTTCAGCCTGTTCAGGTGGGATGGAGTCTTTGCCCCGCATCATAACGTCACAAGGCAATCTGATTATAATGGACCAATGAACGTTCATCGTGTATTTGCATCTGATTATAATGGACCAATGAACGTTCATCGTGTATTTGCATCTGATTATAATGGACCAACGAATGTTCGTTGTTTATTTGCATCTCATTATAATGGACCAATGAACGTTCATCGTGTATTTGCATCTGATTATAATGGACCAATGAACGTTCATCGTGTATTTGCATCTGATTATAATGGACCAACGAATGTTCGTTGTTTATTTGCATCTCATTATAATGGACCAATGAACGTTCATCGTGTATTTGCATCTGATTATAATGGACCAATGAACGTTCATCGTGTATTTGCATCTGATTATAATGGACCAATGAACGTTCGTCGTTTATTTGCATCTGATTGTAATGGACCAATGAACGTTCATCGTGTATTTGCATCTGATTATAATGGACCAATGAACGTTCGTCGTTTATTTGCATCTGATTATAATGGACCAACGAATGTTCATTGTTTATTTGCATCTGATTATAATGGACCAATGAACGTTCATCGTTTATTAGCATCTATCCTCCTAGTTCTGGTGCTGGTCCCAACAAAAAGCAAGAGAGATTGTGCAGTATGGCGTCTTCTGTCACTTTGTCTGCTTTGGCTCCATGACTTATTCATCAGTCAGAACGCCTGTATATCCACAGCACACTACGCAGTGCACACTACACACAGCACACTACACACAGCACACTACGCAGTGCACACTACGCACAGCACACTACGCACAGCACACTACGCAGTGCACACTACACACTACACACTTCTCACAGCACACTGCGCACAGCACACTACGCGGTGCACACTACACACTACACACTTCTCACAGCACACTACGCACAGCACACTACGCAGTGCACACTACGCACAGCACACTACGCAGTGCACACTACGCACAGCACACTACACACAGCACACTAAGCAGTGCACACTACGCACAGCACACTACGCACAGCACACTACACACAGCACACTACGCAGTGCACACTATGCACAGCACACTACGCAGTGCACACTACACACTACACACTTCTCACAGCACACTACGCACAGCACACTACGCAGTGCACACTACACACTACACACTTCTCACAGCACACTACGCACAGCACACTATGCAGTGCACACTACGCACAGCACACTACGCACAGCACACTACGCAGTGCACACTACACACTACACACTTCTCACAGCACACTACGCACAGCACACTACGCAGTGCACACTACACACAGCACACTACGCAGTGCACACTACGCACAGCACACTACGCAGTGCACACTACACACTACACACTTCTCACAGCACACTGCGCACAGCACACTACGCAGTGCACACTACACACTACACACTTCTCACAGCACACTACGCACAGCACACTACGCAGTGCACACTACGCACAGCACACTACGCAGTGCACACTACGCACAGCACACTACACACAGCACACTACGCAGTGCACACTACGCACAGCACACTACGCACAGCACACTACACACAGCACACTACGCAGTGCACACTACGCACAGCACACTACGCAGTGCACACTACACACTACACACTTCTCACAGCACACTACGCACAGCACACTACGCAGTGCACACTACACACTACACACTTCTCACAGCACACTACGCACAGCACACTACGCAGTGCACACTACGCACAGCACACTACGCAGTGCACACTACGCACAGCACACTACACACAGCACACTACGCACTGCACACTATGCACAGCACACTACGCACAGCACACTACACACAGCACACTACGCAGTGCACACTACGCATAGCACACTACGCACAGCACACTACACACAGCACACTACGCAGTGCACACTACGCACAGCACACTACGCAGTGCACACTACACACTACACACTTCTCACAGCACACTACGCACAGCACACTACGCAGTGCACACTACACACTACACACTTCTCACAGCACACTACGCACAGCACACTACGCAGTGCACACTACGCACAGCACACTACGCAGTGCACACTACGCACAGCACACTACACACAGCACACTACGCAGTGCACACTACGCACAGCACACTATGCACAGCACACTACACACAGCACACTACGCAGTGCACACTACGCACAGCACACTTCTCACAGCACACTACGCACAGCACACTACGCAGTGCACACTACACACTACACACTTCTCACAGCACACTACGCAGTGCACACTACGCAGTGCACACTACGCACAGCACACTACGCACAGCACACTATGCAGTGCACACTACACACTACACACTTCTCACAGCACACTATGCACAGCACACTACGCACAGCACACTACCTAGTGCACACTATGCAGTGCACACTACACACAGCACACTACGCACAGCACACTACGCAGTGCACACTACGCAGTGCACACTAGACACTACGCAGTGCACACTACACACTACGCAGTGCACACTATGCAGTGCACACTACACAGTGCACACTACACACTTCTCACAGCACACTACGCAGTGCACACTACGCAGTGCACACTACACACTACACACTTCTCACAGCACACTACGCAGTGCACACTACACACAGCACACTACGCAGTGCACACTACACACAGCACACTACGCAGTGCACACTACGCACAGCACACTACGCAGTGCACACTACACACAGCACACTACGCAGTGCACACTACACACAGCACACTACGCAGTGCACACTACACACAGCACACTACACACAGCACACTACACACAGCACACTACGCAGTGCACACTACACACAGCACACTACACACAGCACACTACACACAGCACACTAGGGACAGCACACTACACACAGCACACTACGCATCTCACAGTACGCATTAGACTGCAAATCAGGCGATTCCCAAACCACACCCTACCAACTCACTCGGAGGGCCCTCTGTTGTCACGTGTCGCTGACAAAACTTTTAACTTTTAGCATTTTGGGCAAATGCCAGATGGGCTGGTCTAACTTGGGTATTTTGCAAAAAATTATAATTATCAACAACAGGAGCTGCCTCCACTATTCCAGCACCATTTCAACAACAGGAGCTGCCTCCACTATTCCAGCACCATGTCAACAACAGGAGCTGCCTCCACTAGTCCAGCACCATGTCAACAACAGGAGCTGCCTCCACTATTCCAGCACCATGTCAACAACAGGAGCTGCCTCCACTATTCCAGCACCATGTCAACAACAGGAGCTGCCTCCACTATTCCAGCACCATTTCAACAACAGGAGCTGCCTCCACTATTCCAGCACCATGTCAACAACAGGAGCTGCCTCCACTATTCCAGCACCATGTCAACAACAGGAGCTGCCTCCACTATTCCAGCACCATTTCAACAACAGGAGCTGCCTCCACTATTCCAGCACCATGTCAACAACAGGAGCTGCCTCCACTATTCCAGCACCATGTCAACAACAGGAGCTGCCTCCACTATTCCAGCACCATGTCAACAACAGGAGCTGCCTCCACTATTCCAGCACCATGTCAACAACAGGAGCTGCCTCCACTATTCCAGCACCATGTCAATAACAGGAGCTGCCTCCACTATTCCAGCACCATGTCAACAACAGGAGCTGCCTCCACTATTCCAGCACCATGTCAACAACAGGAGCTGCCTCCACTATTCCAGCACCATGTCAACAACAGGAGCTGCCTCCACTATTCCAGCACCATGTCAACAACAGGAGCTGCCTCCACTATTCCAGCACCATGTCAACAACAGGAGCTGCCTCCACTATTCCAGCACCATGTCAACAACAGGAGCTGCCTCCACTATTCCAGCACCATGTCAACAACAGGAGCTGCCTCCACTATTCCAGCACCATTTCAACTTCAACATTTCAACATCATCAAATCACTTCTGCTTAGTCTCAGACATTGACAATTAAAAGATACCAAAAACAATTTAGTCGAACTAAAGTCAGCTAAATATCACGTGACTGTCGATGGTGATGATTTGTGTGTGTGTGAGGATGGGTGTGTGGGTGGGTGTGTGAGGGGGTGTGTGTGGGTGGGTGGGTGTGTGAGGGTGTGTGTGTGTGTGTGTGTGTGTGTGTGTGTGTGTGTGTGTGTGTGTGTGTGTGTGTGTGTGTGTGTGTGTGTGTGTGTGTGTGTGTGTGTGTGTGTGTGTGTGTGTGTGTGTGCGTGTGTGTGTGAGGGTGTGTGTGTGTAAACAACATGTTGACTCACCCTGCTGAGTAGAGAAACACCAACGCCTCTCCTCCTCTCCTCCTCATCCTCCTCATCCTCCTCATCTGTTTCATGATGCCTAAACGGTCTATCACTCTGTCATACAGTACACACGTTTAGTATTTGTTGTCCTTGGCTACCTGGCTAAAATGGGATCTTTTTCTAATGTATTACGTGTGTATGTTTATCCTGTGTTACCATTTAGTTAGCTAGGAAATAAATAATTAAACCAATTTGTGTAGTACTGAATCATAAGTAAGGCTGGGGTTTTTGCAGATGCAAGGAGGTTACGACTGTTCAGAATGATGATATGATACGAGGTTATGATTAATAAGTTGACTGTTTATAGATGTGATAGGTAAAGACCTTTTAGAGTTTGTCACGCCCTGGTCGAAGTATTATTGTGTTTGTCTTTATTTATTTAGTCAGGCCGGGGTGTGACATGGGTTTATTGTGGGGTGTTTTGTCATGGGGTTTTTGTATGTGGTGTGTTGGTATTGGGATTGTAGCTTAGTGGGGTGTTCTAGTTAAATCTATGGCTGTCTGAAGTGGTTCTCAATCAGAGGCAGGTGTTTATCGTTGTCTCTGATTGGGAACCATATTTAGGCAGCCATATTCTTTGAGTGTTTCGTGTCCTTAGTGTCCTTGTTCCTGTCGCTGTGTTAGTTTACACTAGTATAGGCTGTTTCGGTTTTCGTTACGTTCTTTGTTTTGTAGTGTTTATAATTGATTCGTGTTTTACGTTTGTTCATTAAACATGGATCGCAATCTACACGCTGCATTTTGGTCCGACTCTCCTTCACCACAAGAGAACCATTACAGAGTTTAATTAGGGAGATGGTAACTCTTTAAAGAACCGCTCTCGTGGTGCCCCAAATCCTAATGAGTTAATTGTTACATGATGGATTTAATTGGGTAACAATTATACCTGGTTAGTTGATTAGATACATAACAGTCATCAGATTATTGAAAGTAAAGTCACTACACAGTGGAGGCTGCTGAGGGGAAGACAGATCATAGTAATGGCTGGAATGGAGTCAATGGAATGGTATCAACCACATGGAAACCACATGTTTGATACCATTCCATTGACTCCATTCCAGCCATTACTATGAACCGTCCTCCAATCAGCAACCTCTGCTGATAGCTACACAATTCCTTTGCGTTTATGGTCTTTTGTGCTAAAAGTCCATCGCTGAGGAAGGCCTGCAGGATGAGAAGGACCATGAGGTCATGAACCTGTTGGAAGGAAGATGCTTTTGATAAGGAGCTACTTGATGAAGACGAGGACAAAGATATGAGACACACACACACAGGACAGACGGATGAACATGGCCTGGCAGAGAAGCAGCTGAACTGGTATCCCCCCCCCCCCCCACCCCCAAGCTGGTGGTGCATGTTGTAGAAATTCCCTAGCCTGGTCCCAGATCTGTTTAAGCTGTCGTGCTAACTCCTAATGTATGATAGTTGTCATGGCATGATACCATAGCAGTTGGCTCTACAGAGGAGTTAATTATATAGCACAAACAGACCGAAGCTAACATTTGACTGATTGTCAGAACAGAAAGAGTCAAACTTTCAATGTACTTGAAGATTACTCTAGAAATAGTTGGCTTTGTGACAGGAAAGATAGAAGGGACAATATGACGTGGTTTGCTTGTGTGGCACCTCAATGCAAGGACAAGCAGTTGTGTATGATTTTTATGGTTATGATAACTTGCACTTGGTTTTCAGGTTTGAATGAGACAATGTTTTACCCTAACCTTATTATTTCAATAAAGTTATTGTTTATTAACATGATATTACTTCTGTATGTCTTTCCTGTCTCTGTCGCTGTCTGTCTGTCTCTGTCTGTCTGTCTGTCTGTCTGTCTGTCTGTCTGTCTGTCTGTCTGTCTGTCTGTCTGTCTGTCTGTCTGTCTGTCTGTCTGTCTGTCTGTCTGTCTGTCTGTCTGTCTCTGTCTGTCCCTGTCTGTCCCTGTCTGTCTCTATCTGTCTCTGTCCCTGTCTGTCTCTGTCTGTCTCTGTCTGTCTCTATCTGTCTCTGTCTGTCTGTCTGTCTGTCTGTCTGTCTGTCTGTCTGTCTGTCTGTCTGTCTGTCTGTCTGTCTGTCTGTCTGTCTGTCTGTCTGTCTGTCTGTCTGTCTGTCTGTCTGTCTCTGTCTCTGTCTCTGTCTGTCTCTATCTGTCTGTCTGTCTCTGTCTCTGTCTGTCTCTATCTGTCTCTGTCTGTCTGTCTGTCTGTCCCTGTCTGTCTCTATCTGTCTGTCCCTGTCTCTGTCTGTCTCTGTCTGTCTGTCTGTCTGTCTGTCTGTCTGTCTGTCTGTCTGTCTGTCTGTCTGTCTGTCTGTCTGTCTGTCTGTCTGTCTGTCTGTCTGTCTGTCTGTCTGTCTGTCTGTCTGTCTGTCTGTCTGTCTGTCTGTCTGTCTGTCTGTCTGTCTGTCTCTGTCTGTGTCTGTCCCTGTCTCTGTCTCTATCTGTCTCTGTCTGTCTCTGTCTCTGTCTGTCTCTGTATCTATGAATAGCGGAGTAGAGCTATTATATCTCTCCATACTCAATTCCGTCAACCAATATCTCCTGGACTGATGATTCTGTGTATTCAATTATTTGATGGTCATTTGGGATCAATAACTTGATTCTAATCAAGAGAAGTTGTTTGGGCCAAAGGAAATAACCCTGTTGTTACTACCTGGTTGTTGGCACATCCTCCAGTTACGAACACTGACACAAAAAGCTCAATTTGAACATCCCGTACAAAATAAACCACTAGTTTATTACTAATCACCGACTCGCTTTAATCTGGGCTGGTATCGGCCACAAAAACAAGTTACATGATTTAAAGATGCACAATACAGAAATCACTCTGCCATTTCCTGGTTGCTAAAATTCTAATAGTTCACCTAATTTCAGTTTCTGTGACAATGCAAGCTGGTATATAGTGTAGAGAATCATTGTAACATCTAAACGGCAGTGAAATGTATTTTACATAATCCCCAAAATAT